>NC_057812.1:378713288-378747266 GCF_018294505.1 Triticum aestivum | reverse complement strand
CTACTTGGGCCTTAGTGGAAATAGAGGGCAGCAAGGGAAGTGTGGGGCGCGCCCCCCAAGGTCCAAACCGAATTGGTTTAGGGCAAGGGAGGTCGACCCCCTCTTTCCCTCTCCTCCACTCCCTTTCCTTCCCCCTCTCCTACTCCTACTAGGAAAGGGAGGAGTCCTACTCCTAGTGGGAGTAGGACTCCCCCTCTTGGCACGCCTCTCCCTGGCCGGCCGCCTCCTCCCCTTGCTCCTTTATACACGGGGGCAGGGGGCACCCCATAGACACAACAATTGATCATTGATCTCTTAGCCGTGTGCGGTGCCCCCCTCCACTATAATCCACCTCGATCATATCGTAGCGGTGCTTAGGCGGAGCCCTGCGTCGGTAGCATCATCATCACCGTCACGACACCGTCGTGCTGACGAAACTCTCCTGTGAAGCTTTGCTTGATTGGAGCTCGCGGGACATCATCGAGTTGAACATGTGCAGAACTCGGAGGTGTCGTGTGTTCGGTACTTAGATCGGTCGGATCATGAAGACGTACGACCACATCAACCGTGTTGTGCTAACGCTTCCACATTCTGTCTATGAGGGTACGTGGACACACTCTCCCTTCTCGTTGCTATGCATCACCATGATCCTGTGTGTGCGTAGGAAAATTTTGAAATTACTATGTTCCCCAACAATCCCATTCCGCGCCTTGATGATATGCTAGATGAACTTAGCGGTGCCACTCTATTTTCCAAAATTGATCTTAAAAGTGGTTACTATCAAATCCGCATACAAGAGGGTGATGAATGGAAAACCGCTTTCAAAACAAAGTTTGGTTTGTATTAGTGGTTAGTCATGCCTATGGGTTTATCGGAAGCACCGGGTACTTTCATGCGTCTTATGAATTATGTGTTTCGCCCTTACATTGGTGAGTTTGTTGTGGTCTACTTCGATGATATCTTTGTTTATAGCAAATCTCTTAAAGATCATGTCACCCATGTTTGAATCGTTTTGCAAACTCTTCAAAAAGAGCTTCTCTATTCTAACATGGAAAGTGCCTTTTTGGCGTTCATAAGCTCATTTTCTTGGGTTTTGTTGTTTCCTCTAAGGGTGTTCATGTTGATGACTCTAAGATCCAGGCCATTAAAACTTGGCCACAACCAACCAACTTGCATCAAGTGCATAGCTTCCTCGGTTTAGCCGGTTTCTACCGTAGATTTGTGAAGGACTTTAGCACCATTGCTTCACCTTTGCATGCTTTAAGAAAGAAAAATGCACCTTTTGTTTGGGGACCATCCCAAGATATCGCTTTCAATGAGCTTAAGAATTTGCTTACTCATGCTCCCATGCTTGCTTTACCCGACTTTGACAAACCCTTTGAGATTCATTGTGATGCTAGTGGTAATGGCATAGGAGGTGTGTTAACACAAGAGAAGCGCCCCATAGCTTACTTTACTGATAAACTTTCTGGAGCACAACTCAATTACGCCATCTATGACAAAGAGTTATATGCTTTAGTATGAGTTTTGCATGAATGGGAACATTATCTTCGCCCTCATGAATTTATCATTCATACCGATCATGAAACGCTTAAATACCTTAAGGGTCAAACCAAGTTGAACAAGCGTCATGCTAAATGGGGTGACTTCATTGAGTCTTTTCCTTATCTAATCACGTACATCAAAGGTAAGGAAAATGTTGTGGTGGACGCTCTTTCCCGCATATGCATGCTTGTTACTCAACTTGAATTGGATGTCATTGGCTTTGAGCACATAAAGATTTGTATGCGCATGATACAACTTTTGCTACTCCTTATGCCAAATGTTTGACGCATACATCTTGGGAACGCTATTACATCAAATATGGATATCTTATGAGAGCTAACAGACTTTGCATCCCTGAGTCTTCTCTTTGTTTGTTGCTTTTGTAGGAATCTCATGGAGGAGGACTAATGGGACATTTTGGACGCGACAAGACTTTCTCTACACTCTCCAAGAACTACTATTGGCCCAAGATGTTTCGCGATGTCAACCGCTTCACCAACCGATGCTCTACATGTTGCAAAGCTAAGTCTAAAGCTCAATCCCATGGCCTTTACATGCCTCTCCCAATTCCATATCAACCATGGGAAGATATTAGCATGGATTTTGTACTTGGATTTCCTAGAACTAGAAATGGAAAGGATTCGGTATTTGTTGTTGTGGACCGATTCTCTAAGATGGCACATTTCATTCCTTGCAACAAGATAGACGATGCTTCACATGTTGCCAATCTCTTTTGTAGGGAAATATTGCGTCTACATGGAGTGCCAAAGACGATTGTCTCGGACCGCGACATCAAGTTCCTAAGCTACTTTTGGAAGACCCTATGCGCCAAGCTCGGAATCAAGCTCCTCTTCTCCATGGCGTACCATACACAAACCGACGGCCAAACGGAGGTGACCAACTGCACACTCTCCGCTCTACTTCACGTGCTAATCAAGAAGAACATCAAGGAGTGGGAGGAGTGTCTTCCTATCACCGAGTTCGCCTACAACCGCGCAAGACACTCAACTACCGGTAAGTCCCCCTTCGAGGTCGTCTACGGATTCAACCCATTGTCCCCTTTGGACATTCTCCCTCTACCACTACAAGAGCGCATTAATATGGATGCAAGTGCACGTGTGAACCATCTCAAGAAGATGCATGAAGATACAAGGCACACCATCGAGCGCTAAGTACAATGACTTGCGACCAAGCTCAACATCAACAAGCACCCCATGGTGTTAAACATTGGAGATCTTGTGTGGCTACACCTTCGCAAGGACCGCTTCCCCAATGAACGCAAGTCCAAACTTCGACCATGATCGGATGGACCCTTCAAGGTGCTTGAACGCTACAACAACAACACCTACAAGATTGACATTCCACGCGACAAGTAATCCGTGAGCGTCATCTTCAATGTCAAGGATCTCTCGCCCAAGGGAGGGGAGATGATGCGGAGCATCCTTTGGTCATCCCCATGGACCTACCATCGTCTCATCAAGAGCCAAGAGGACCCATGACATGAGCACGAGCTAGAGCTCTCAAGAACAAGGTGACCTCCTTCCTTAGTGATATCACATATGATCCTCTCGAGACATGGCTACTACCTAAGTCCGAGATGTTGTGCATGATTAGGTACCAAGAGGACCCTCCTGAAGATGCACGTGAAGACAGACAAGCCACCAAGTCCATGGATGAAGAGAACCGACGGAAGGAGTCAAGAACAACTACTAGGCCCCAGACATCCAGCCATGACCCCGGACATCCGGCCCCTGGAAGTGTCAACAGTAGCAAGAAGCCAGAGGCCAAGTCTACAGGGCCCGGAAATCCGGCCACCAGCCCGGAAATCCGGACACCCCCAATCCAGAAGGCAGAAAACCGTCCCCACCAGCCCGGACATCCGGCCCCTCCAGCCCGGGCATCCGGCCCTCTGTGAATGCCTAGACATCCGGCCCGATGCCCGGACGTCCGGCCCCATCTGTCTGTGCACAGTAAAGGGCCGAGGCCCATGTACCCTTTCGCTCCCCTAAACTATATATAATCTTCTCCTACCTACGTTTTAGGGTTAGCAAAGTAGTAGCTCATTTAGATATAGAGCTTTGGTCATCCACATCAGATCTACTCCTTGAGAGAGACGGTGGCCCCTCTTCGGAGAAGATCCCTTTGGATTCAAGACCTCCTCGCGGAGAAGACCTGCATCAAGACCTCCTTTGGAGAAGAACCGGTTACTGTGTATCGTCCTTTGTTGATCGTGGATCTTGTATCTCCTCTCGTGTTTCGAGGATCTAGCATATGTGTGATCAATCTTCTTGGTTTTAGTGTTTCTCTCGTGTTTCCCGTCGTGTTTACGCCTGTGATTTCCCTCGGGTTCATCGTGTTCATTGCGGGATCCGCTCCTTTCATGAAAGATCGGCCATCTAGGGTTCCACCCTTCATCATTAGAGCTGTGGCCACAGTCATTTTGTGCGACAGAGTGTGAAGAGAGCAACCCCAGCAAGAAACCATGTTGGCTCATCCTGGCTATGTATATAGTGGAGCGGTTTCCTGTTCTCTCCATATGAACCTATTTATATTGCGTACAAGCCACTGAAGAAAAAAACTTTATTTATAAATGACGCAGCACCGTTCATGCGTGGTTCCGGACCCTCCATTATTTATAAGTGAGTAACTACTACTAGATGCGTCAAATTATCACGGGGGCTGCATCATCTTATAGAAATGAGCTCCACCTTGTCTCGTGTGTGGTTGGGGAAGACGCAAAATACGCAAAGAGTGCTACTAGTACCGCGTGCGTGGGTGTGTGCACCTCTTCTCTTCGAGAATGGTTATTAAAAGTATAGCCCACTACTGTACCACACGGTTATTATATATGGGCAAAGAGTATAGGCAGTCATAATGACTAATAAGCCGTCAAATCACGAGGCCCACATTTCTCTATGTTTGACCGAGGAAGCAACCATCATTTCACTCCTCGTTGAATATCCATCCGCTGCTACCTCCGTGAATAAATAAAAATCCGCTTCTACCTCCGTAGCATGGTTAATAATATAGCCATGTTAATCATGACATAGAAATATCATTCACTGATACAAAAGGGCTGGATCTAAGGCTGATGATTTTTTTACTTTGTCTCTTTCTCTTTTTGCCTCATTTACTCATTTTACATAGGAGCACATGTAGAGGATGGCTATTCCTTTCGATGGGACTTCATGGGGTTTAAGACTAAGCAGCTCCGAATTATGCCCGCTGCCCACCACTCTAAATCGTGCCATCTATGATAGGGAGTACTCCCATTGCAACAATGAGGTCCACTAGGTCTAGCACGTCCTGTAAGAAGAGACTGTCACGCAAAACATACATCTTGTTTCCTTCTTCCTCATACAGTACGTACCACTGGTACATACTACTAGTACTACTACTACTCGTTCTCCTATAAACCTTGCGCTTGGCATCTCCAAAATATTAACCTTGCACTTGGCTCCTCGCCTCTTCGGGAATTCGAGCAATAATGGTACTGCAGTATATATCGTTCTGGCTATCTGAGACCGAATGAATTGCTGCACGTCCACCACGTGGGCGAGGGTCGAGCGAGGGTCGAGGGGCGAGGGAGAGTGCCTACTATTACATCCGTTTCAGTATGGACTACATACGGAGCAAAATGAGTGAATCTAAACCCTAACGTCTATATACATCAGTGTTTGGAGTATGTACTAGTAGTTCATATTGAAATCTACTAAAGGACATATATTTCAAACAATATGCTAATCTCTCTAACCAAGGTAGGACGAGGAGTAAACGGAGGGAGTAGTAAAATTTTCTCCTCGTCCCGCGAGCCACCGCGCGCGTGGGCGAGGGAGCGGGCGTAAGGCATAGTAAGCAAGCTTCACCTTGTCCTGCGAGCCACCGCACCCGTGGGCAGGGGAGACGGCGTACTAAGCAAGCTTCTGCTCGTTCGGCGAGTTGACGGGACACATCAAAAGTAATACGTACAGAGCATCTTCAGTGTATAGATCCTTGCCTCTAAGGTAGGCCCCACATGGTTTGCCTCTTTTTTAACATAACGCGTCAAGTCGCAATTTGTTTGTTCACCCGTGGTACACGATCCTCCATCAAGTGTACAACCAGTACACGTGTCAAATTACCATGTGGGCTGCCTTTTCGTATAGAAATGAGGTCCACCGTGTACCACACGTGGGTGTGGTTGGGAAAGAGATGGGAGTACGTGCGCCGTGCGTGCGCCTCTTCTCTTCATGCATGTTCCCCACCTACGTGGGTGTGTGTGAGAGAGATACAAACATAGAAAGATGGCTTGTGCGTTCGTGAGTCTTTTTTGTTGGGGGTGTGATTTCGTGAATGTATTTGTGGGAATATGTGTCGATGATATCTCAAACAAAAATTTGACACATGCAATGTGTGTGAAATAGAGGCCTACCTATATCATATATAGAGGGGGCAATCCACGAGAAGTGAGGGAGGGGTCATAGATATCGATAGAGTCGAATAAAGGATCAAGTGGGTGGGTGCGAGATCGATGAAGAGAGCCATCAAAATTGTGTGTGTTCAAGTAAAAGATATAGGGAGACTGACCTACCGGAACGTCAGAGGGCACATGGCAAGTTTGTGTGTCGCAGGGAGACATGACTAGAGCGCTCGATGTATCGGTGTGTGTCGGGGAGGGGGGAGGTAGAGACCTAACTAGAGAGGTAGATCGACTCATATATGTGTTGATGAGGAGAGACCCAGCTATGTCTTGAGGGAGATCAATCGACATCCATACATAAGTGAAGGACGGGAAATAGGTTGGGACAGAGAGAGAGAGAGAGGAGAGAAAGAGAGAGACAGAGAGAGAGAGAGAGAGAGAGAGAGAGGGAGAGAGACGGATAGACTGCTGGATGGGTGATAGAGTTGTTTCTCGAAGATGGTGAGAGAGGCCTACTAGACAAATTGAGGGTAGAACTGCAATATTATCAATAAGAGTAGGGATGTGTTTCTGTGTGTGCGTGTGCATGATAGATGTGTCGGGACGCATGCATGGATCATGAAGGGGGGCCATGTGTTTGGTAAGGAAACCTAACTATATCGGTAGATCAATTGTTGTTTATCGGAGGAAGGGAAAGACATAACTAATGAGGTAGATCGATCGACACGTGGGGAAAAGGAGCTATAACGACCTAGCTAGCTATATGTACATCGGGAGATCTGTCGGTGTACATCCATTTGTTAGAGGCAAATAAGGCCCAGTGAGACGGATAGACAGAGAGAATGGAGCTAGGAGGTGGTGCGAGAGGCCTAGCTACTAGCTAGATAGGGGGAGGAGTGTGCGATTGTGAGATCAATGAAAAGAGGGGCGAGAGTTTACACGTGTGTGGGACCGTATGAGAGACACAAGGCATGGACACTGAAAGGAGGAGATGGAAGGTTCTTGTGTATGTTGTAGGAAGACATCGTTGGAGAGGTTTATCAATCGGTGTGTGTCGAAAAGGAGTTGTGGAGACCGTGGGAGAACGACCTAAAGAAAAAAATGAATGTGCGCGATGGATAGAATGCTGAGGGAGGGGGAGGGCGAGGAGGGCATGTGCATGCACGAGAGAAAGTTAGTGCTAGCTACAAAGGTTAGAGGATTGTCTGGGTGTAAGAGACTAACAAAGATCATAATTCGATATGAAAGTGGATTCATATATTTGAATAGGATATCATAGTATTATAAACATATGCATGCATGAATATAGCGGTGGTACGTGTGCGGTGGTTTTGGACATGTTATACCATAATGTGATAATGCGTGGTGGTTGCAACTCACAGCTAAATATCGAACAATCTAAACCATACTATACATCAAACAATCTCACATTTTATTTGAATTTGTGATAATGTGTGGCATTTGCATCTCACAACTAAATGTCGAACAATCTAAACCATACTATATATCGAACAATCTCACATTTATTTGAATTTGTGGTAATGTGTGGCATTTGCAACTCACATCTAAATACTTGTAGGCGTAGGGGGCGGTGCACCATACATCATGTGATAAACACATTATACATATGAGACATGGTTTATGTTATGAAGATCTAGCTAGAGCTTGAAATATACTGTGATTTTAAATCAACATAAAGTGGATTCAAAAAATCGAGTTCGAGTTCATATAGTACACCTAGTTCATATCTAACTCGACAGTAATCATGTGTTGTGTTGTGAAGATAATACACAATTAATGGTTTAACTTGACAATAATGATGATTGTAGATCTTACTAAAATAGAGAAACAAACTCAAATGGTTTAACTTCACAACAATCATGATTGTGGATCTTATTCAAATAGAGAAATGAATTCAAATTTAGTTCATATTGATGCGGTAGTATATATGTTGGAATGCACTAAAACGTTCATTTGAGTAGCAGGTTGTCGGTGCAAGAGACCCCGGGTCCATTGCCCAGACTGTGCACAGGCACAAGAGTAGAATTGAAGCATCAGATGGAGTCTGAGATTGAAGGACCAAGAGATTTGAAAAACCAACATGAAGCTCAGAGGGATCAAGATCAAGCCAAAGGAGCAATATATTGGCAAGAGAAGGGCCTCGCTTGCCAGGCAAGTGAGGCCGGCAAGGGGCAAGGCCACCGCTAGAAGCAAGCAACCGAGGCTCCCCAGCAGGGCCTGCCGGGGCTCGCGGAGACAAAACCACCCCACCAACCACTTAAGCGCGACCCATGTCATCAATCAGTGTGGTGTCAAGCCGCAAGGTGATTAAGTGGCAGCCATTCACCACATGGCGGCCGTTTCCTACAGAAGGAACATACAGATGATGCCCGTCCAGCGACGTGTCAATAGAACAAGCGCGGAGCTGGCGAGATAGCCCGGCAAGCCTTGTCCGGCAACCAGTGATGTGACGCTAAGCGGTGCATTTAATGCACCCTGTCAGCCCACAGAGTTAGGTATGATAGCACTATTTGCTATCATATCAGTGGATAATGACCACTTTGCCATTGTGGTGACCCCTTAATCTATAAAAGGAGGCCCATGCACCCGTAGGAGGGGTTGGAAAAGTTGAGAAACCCGCACCCCATACGTGCATAGTCGCTGCTGCCATACGGCGTCCCTGCCGGGCAAGTGTACTGCGTTGCATTACCCACATTCCACCATCAATACACCAAAGAAGGAGTAGGTTTTTACGCCTCATGGCAGCCCGAACCTGGGTAAATTGCTTGTGTACTCTCTGTCGTGTTGCTACGCATTGGTCTGCTCTTTGTGCAACGCGACGTCCCCCTGCCAAACCTGCATGGGGCCTCCTGGTCCCATAGGTTGCCGTGGATATCCCGCGACATCTTTGGCGCGCCAGGTAGGGGGTTCACTTGCGCGAACCGGAAAGTGTGCACAGCGCATCATCTTCATCACCATCTTCGTCTTCGACGGTGCCATCAACCATGGCGCCTAAGAAGAAGAAGAAGTACGGCCCTTCGGCCCATCCGTCCACCTCGAAGGCTCTATCGCCCGCAGCCTCGGGTGCTTCAGAGGATGCGGAGGCGAGCGAAGATGTGAACGCTGCTGGGGGTGTGGTTGGAGCAGGTGGCACCATCGCCACTCCCCCTGCGGCCAGCACGGGGGCTGGAGACGTCGGAGGAGAACTGCAGCAACAACGCCTCGGCAGTCGCACTCTGCAGAGTGTGAGCGAGGGGGTTGCTCCGTCTGCGCCCTCTCCTCCCACTGACGGGCACAGCCGCAGCAACGGCGCTTGGTCTGGGGTGAGCCATCTGAAGGAAATATGCCCTAGAGGCAATAATAAAGTTATTATTTATTTCCTTATATCATGATAAATGTTTATTATTCATGCTAGAATTGTATTAACCGGAAACATAATACATCTGTGAATACATAGACAAACAGAGTGTCACTAGTATGCCTCTACTTGTCTAGCTCGTTGATCAAAGATGGTTAAGTTTGCTAACCATTGACATGGGTTGTCATTTGATTAATGGGATCACACCATTAGGAGAATGATGTGATTGACTTGACCCATTCCATTAGCTTAGCACCCGATCGTTTAGTATGTTGCTATTGCTTTCTTCATGACTTATACATGTTCCTATAACTATGAGATTATGCAACTCCCATTTACCAGAGGAACACTTTGTGTGCTACCAAACATCACAACGTAACTGGGTGATTATAAAGGTGCTCTACAGGTGTCTCCGAAGGTACTTGTTGGGTTGGCGTATTTTGAGATTAGGATTTGTCACTCCAATTGTCGGAGTGCTATCTCCGGGCCCTCTCGGTAATGCACATCACTTAAGCGTTGCAAGCATTGCAACTAATGAGTTATTTGCGGGATGATGTATTACGGAACGAGTAAAGAGACTTGCCGGTAACGAGATTGAACTAGGTATTGACATACCGACGATCGAATCTCGGGCAAGTAACATACCAATGACAAAGGGAGCAACGTATGTTGTTATGCGGTCTAACTGATAAAGATCTTCATAGAATATGTGGGAGCCAATATGAACATCCAGGTTCTGCTATTGTTTATTGACCGGAGACGTGTCTCGGTCATGTCTACATAGTTCTCAAACCCGTAGGGTCCGCATGCTTAACGTTTCGATGACAGTTATATTATGAGTTTATATGTTTTGATGTACCGAAGGTTGTTTGGAGTCCCGGATGTGATCACGTACATGACGAGGAGTCCCGAAATGGTCGAGACATGAAGATTGATATATTGGAAGCCTATGTTTGGATATCGGAAGTGTTCCGGGTGAAATCGGGATTTTACTGGAGTACCGAGAGGTTACCAGAACCCCCCGAGAACTTAATGGGCCTTAGTGGGCCTTGGTGGAAAGAGAGGAGAGGCGGCCAGGGCATGGGCCGCGCCCCTCCCCCCTAGTCAGAATTGGACAAGGAGAGGGGGGCGGCGCCCCCCTCCCCTTCCTTCTTCTCCTCCACCTCTTTCTCCTCTCTCTCCTAGTCCAACAAGGAAAAGGGGGGGAGTCCTACTCCCGGTAGGAGTAGGAATCCTCCTGGCGCGCCCCTCTCTAGGCCGGATATGTGTTTACATTGAACGGAGGAGCTGTCAGTTGGTGCAGTTCTAAACAAAGTGTTGTGGCAGGATCTACGTGTGAAGCAGAGTACATAGCTGCTTCGAAAGCAGCAAATGAAGGAGTCTGGATGAAGGAGTTCATATCTGATCTAGGTGTAATACCTAGTGCATCGGGTCCAATGAAAATCTTTTGTGACAATACTGGTGCAATTGCCTTGGCGAAGGAATCCAGATTTCACAAGAGAACCAAGCACATCAAGAGACGCTTCAATTCCATCCGGGATTTAGTCCAGGTGGGAGACATAGAAATTTGCAAGATACATACAGATCTAAATGTTGCAGACCCGTTGACTAAGCCTCCTCCATGAGCAAAACATGATCAGCACCAAGGCTCCATGGGTGTTAGAACCATTACTGTGTAATCTAGATTATTGACTCTAGTGCATGTGGGAGACTGAAGGAAATATGCCCTAGAGGCAATAATAAAGTTATTATTTATTTCCTTATATCACGATAAATGTTTATTATTCATGCTAGAATTGTATTAACCGGAAACATAATACATTGTGAATACATAGACAAACAGAGTGTCACTAGTATGCCTCTACTTGACTAGCTCGTTGATCAAAGATGGTTAAGTTTCCTAACCATTGACATGGGTTGTCATTTGATTAGCGGGATCACACCATTAGGAGAATGATGTGATTGACTTGACCCATTCCGTTAGCTTAGCACCCGGTCGTTTAGTATGTTGCTATTGCTTTCTTCATGACTTATACATGTTCCTATAACTATGAGATTATGCAACTCCCATTTACCAGAGGAACACTTTGTGTGCTACCAAACGTCACAACGTAACTGGGTGATTATAAAGGTGCTCTACAGGTGTCTCCGAAGGTACTTGTTGGGTTGGCGTATTTCGAGATTAGGATTTGTCACTCCAATTGTCGGAGTGCTATCTCCGGGCCCTCTTGGTAATGCACATCACTTAAGCCTTGCAAGCATTGCAACTAATGAGTTAGTTGCAGGATGATGTATTACGGAACAAGTAAAGAGACTTGCCGGTAATGAGATTGAACTAGGTATTGAGATACCGATGATCGAATCTCGAGCAAGTAACATACCGATGACAAAGGGAACAACGTATGTTGTTATGCGGTCTAACCGATAAAGATCTTCGTAGAATATGTGGGAGCCAATATGAACATCCAGGTTCCGCTATTGGTTATTGACCGGAGATGTGTCTCGGTCATGTCTACATAGTTCTCAAACCCGTAGGGTCCGCACGCTTAACGTTTCGATGACAGTTATATTATGAGTTTATATGTTTTGATGTACCGAAGGTTGTCCGGAGTCCCGGATGTGATCACGGACATGATAAGGAGTCTTGAAATGGTCGAGACATTAAGATTGATATATTGGATGCCTATGTTTGGATATCATAAGTGTTCCGGGTGAAATCGGGATTTTACTGGAGTACCGGGAGGTTACCGGAACCCCCGGGAACTTAATGAGCCTTAGTGGGCCTTGGTGGAAATAGAGGATAGGCGGCCAGGGCATGGGCCGCGCCCCCCTAGTACGAATAGGACAAGGAGAGGGGGGTGGCGCCCTCCCTTCCTTCTTCTCCTCCACCTCTTTCCCCTCTCTCTCCTAGTCCAACAAGGAAAAGGGGGGAGTCCTACTCCCGGTAGGAGTAGGACTCCTCCTGGCGCGCCCCTCTCTAGGCCGGCCGCACCCCCCTTGCTCCTTTATATACAGGGGAAGGGGGCACCCCATAGACACAACAACTGATTGTTTGATCTTTTAGCCGTGTGCGGTGCCCCCCTCCACCATAGTCCACCTCGATAATACTGTAGCAGTGCTTAGGCGAAGCCCTACATCGGTAGAACATCATCATCGTCACCACGCCGTCATGCTGACGAAACTCTCCCTCGACACTCGGCTGGATCGGAGTTCGAGGGACGTCATCAGGCTGAACGTGTGCTGAACTCGGATGTGCCGTACGTTCGGTACTTGATCAGTCGAATCGTGAAGACGTACGACTACATCAACCGCGTTGTGCTAACACTTCCGCTTTCGGTCTATGAGGGTACGTGGACAACACTCTCCCCTCTCGTTGCTATGCATCACCATGATCTTGTGTGTGCGTAGGAATTTTTTTGAAATTACTACGTTCCCCATCACCATCGCCCTCTGGCCGCCCCCACCACGAGAGCGACCGCGTCCCATGTGTCTCCTCCCGGATGAGTCGACCAAGCTGCTGCGCTCGGCGGACCTGCTGACCCTCGAGCACCACCGCCATGTGACTCCACTGTCTAGATGGTCGACCCACAACTGCGTGGATGCGACACCACCACCATCCCCGCTGCTAGCGCCATCAGGAGCCAGGCGACAGTGCGGCCGACGTCATCGGCATCCATGCCAAGCACCGCCACGGAGGCTATGGCGCGAGCTCAATTGCAGCTAAGGTTCCCACCCACGGCCGAGCAGATGGATGAATGGCGTGCCACCATCCAGAGCCTGCTTGGTTTCGCGGAAGGTGGGGGCTCATGACGAGCCGGCCCACCACGACCTCCCCAAGCAATGGCAACCGCCCATACTGCTGGCCGAACGGAGGGGGCCGTCCCCATGGTGCAGTCCCCACCATGGCAGCCAATGCATTCGCGGCTGAATCAAGACCCCGATGACGTCTCGATGGCTTCTTCTGACCCTCGAGCATGTCCAGGCCAACGTCGAGCCCCGGAGGATAGGCAATGGGGGGATGCGGACATAAATCGACGTCGCGACAACCTCGGCCCTATCGGAACCAAGGAAAACCCGCCAGGGGTCAATAGAAGGAAGTTTGTGATGATGGGAGTGATGAAGGGAATGAGGAGGAAACTGATGAGCAGGAATTTCAGAAGGCCACTGACGCCCTATGTGTTGATGGGGGTGCATCTTTGCACACCTCCCACCACCAGCTCAAGCGATGGGCACGAGAGATCAATGTTGTGGAGCCAGCACCAGAGGCCCAGAAACCGCTCAAATGGCCCCGCACGCCAATCTTCTTTGATGAAGAGGATCACCCTAATTGCACCATCGCGGTAGTATGCTTGCCTTTGTTGGTATCCCCGACAATTCGCAACCTCAAGGTCACAAAGATGTTAGTGGATGGCGGGGCCAGTCTGAATCTGATTTCCCCAGCAGTCATTAGTAGGATTCAAATAGGAGAGGAAGATCTAGAGGTTACCGGTACATTTCAAGGACTTAACCCCGGCAGGAGCCATCCTAAAGGGAAGATTACGTTGTCGGTGATGTTTGGGGAGAATTAAACTACCGGGCAGAGAAGGTTGTGTTTGATGTGGTTGATCTCCCCCTGCCATACAATGGGATTCTAGGAAGCCCGACCCTAGCCAAGTTCATGGCAGCATCCCACTATGCTTATAATACTCTGAAGATGCCTGGGCCACTGGGAGTCATCACTGTCCCGTCAGATGAGAAGGATGCAACTATCTGCTTGGACAAGATGTACCGAGAAGCAGTCATAGCAGAGGCTGCGGTAGCAACGGTTCCCGCCAAGGAAAGTAAAGGGAAGAAAAGGGATTGTAGGACCTCCGACAAGGAGTCCGGGAAGCATGCCCCCTCTGAGTGCACGGCACCCGTTGATGACATGCCGGAGTGTTCCAATAGCAAGAGATCCAAGGTTGCTGCACCCCAAGTGAAGAAGGTCCCGACAGGGCTGGCCGACGTTGATGGTACTTTCACCATCAGCGCCACCCTTGATGACAAATAGGAAAGCGCGCTCATTGCCTTCCTGCGGGCGAATATCGATGTGTTTGCCTAACAACCATCTGATATCCTCGGTGTTCCCAGGGAGGTAATCGAGCACCACCTTGTTGTCTGCCCATGCGCCAGACCTGGCAAGCAGAAAGTCTGGAAGAAGGCCTTGGAGAGGCAGCATATCATCGCCGAGGAAATCAAGAAATTGGAGGCAGCTGGTTTAGTCAGACGAGTACTGCATCCAACATGGTTAGCAAATCCAGTGGTATTACGAATGGATAATGAGATCAGATTGTGGATTCCACCTCAGGGTGTGATGGACTCTCCTTCCTAGACGCATACTCCGGATATCACCAGATCTTCATGTCCAAAGAAGATGAAGAGAAGACGGCATTCATCACCCCATGTGGTATGTACTGCTTTGCCCGCATGCCGTTCGGACTAAAGAGTGCCGGGTCGACTTTTGCAAGGGTAGTTCAGATTGGTTTTGAGCTAGTTACACAGAAACATAGAAGCTTATATGGACGATATCATGGTCAAGACCAAGGATAAGACCACTCTTGTCCAGGATTTGGAGGAGACGTTTGCTAATCTGCGCAAGATCAACTTTAAGCTTAATCTAGAGAAGTGTGTTTGGAGTCCCCTCCAGCAAGTTACTTGGCTTCTTCGTGTCCCATCGGGGGAACGAAGCTAACCCCGACAAGATCAACGCCATCGAGAAAATCCAAGCACCAAGGACAGTTAAGGATGTGAGACGCTAGACGGGATGCGTTGCCGTGCTAAGTAGATTCATTTCCAAGTCTGCCGAGCGCGCCCTGCCGTTCTTCAAAATTTTGAAGAAGGCAGGGCCTATGAAGGTGACCCGAGAAGCAGATGCAGCTCTGCAGGAGTTGAAGGCCTACCTATCGTCTGTGCCTACCTTGGTTGCACCCAAACCCCAAGAGCTGTTGTTGCTGTACTTGGCGGCAACCAACCAAGTGGTCGGTGCTGCCTTGGTAGCACAGCGAGAAGTGGATGAGGTAGAAAGTGGATAGATAACGGCAGAGTCAGAAAAGGATCAGAGCAGCAGTGAGCACGGCAACGAGAACAACCCGAGGGACGCGGCAAGGAAGAAAGTAGTGCAGCGCCCAGTGTACTTCGTTGGCTCCTTGTTGCAGGGGGCTAGATCGAGGTACTCTGGCGAGCAAAAGTTGATTTTTGGTCTCATTATGGCCTCAAGGAAATTGCGCCACTACTTCCAAGCCCATGAGATCATGGTTGTTACTTGTTTTCCGTTGCAAAGGATACTTCAAAACCTTGAAGCTACCGGCAGAATACTGGAGTGGGATTTGGAGTTATTCAGCTCTGGTTTGAAGTTTGAGAGCACATCAACCATTCAGAGCAGGGCACTGGCAGAGTTTATTGGTGAATGGACGCCAACCCCTGATGAGGAATTGACAGAGACAGCTATCTCCGGCAAGGAATCACCCCAAGAATGGATTATGTATTTTGATGGTGCCTTTTCCCTACTTTGTGCAGGGGTTGGCGTGCTTCTTGTTGCCCCCTCCGGGGAGCACTTGAAGTACGTCATCCAAATGAACTTTTCCCGGCAAGAAGCCACCAACAATGCAACTGAGTAAGAAGGGCTCCTTGCCGGGCTCAGAATTACAGCAGAATTGGGAATCAAGAAGTTGATCATAGGAGGAGATTCGCAGCTTGTGGTGAGACAAGTCAACAAGGTTTATAAAAGCCCATTGAGGGAAGCATACGTCGAGGAAGTGAGGCGATTGGAGGAGCACTTTGACGGGTTGCCAACAGAGCATGTACCCCATGCCGAAAACCGCATAGCTGATCACCTGTCAAAGTGTGCTGCGCAGAAGCTTCATGTGGAACCAGGAACTTTTGTTCTCCGTCTCTGTCAACCCTCCGTATCACCAACCACAATGGCCCGGAAAAGGAGAAAGTTGGACTATAGTAAGCCTCTCCTGATCGAGCCGTCCGCTCCCGGCAAAGAACCTGCCGGAAACAACTCCTCATAGCCTGCCGGACCACCCCCTCCAGACGGGCCAATGGACCCCACGAACGGGGATGGTGCTCTCGCAGCAGAGGAGGTGCCGCTAGTCCTTGTTGCCGAGCACCAAGCTCCAACTTGGGAAAGGCACATCATCCGCTTCCTCCAAACCGGAGAGCTTCTCGTGACCAAGATGAAGCTAAGAAAGTAGCCCAGAGGGCCAGTATGTATCAGTTTGTCGATGGCACTCTATACAGAAGGAGTCCCAATGGTGTGAAATTGAAGTGTGTCTGTCGTGAAGATGGAAAGGAACTGCTAGCTGAGATTCACAGAGGAATGTGCGGCTCACACATTGGATCAAGGGCATTAGTTGGGAAAGCATTCCAGCAAGGATTCTATTGGCCCACAACCCTCCAAGATGCGGTCGAGCTCGTCACAGCATGTGAAGCCTGTTAGTCCATTCCAAGAGAACACACCTGCCTGCCCAAGCCCTTCAAGCAATCCATTTATCATGGCCATTTTTGGTCTGGGGGCTCGATATCCTTGGCCCCTTTCCCCGAGAAATCGGGGGCTTTGAATTCTTGTTCGTCGCTATCGACAGGTTTACATAGTGGCCGGAAGTGACTACCATGAGAAAGGTGACTGCTCAGTCAACTATCAAGTTCTTAAAAGAATTGGTGTGTTGTTTTGGAGTTCCGGCAAGGATCATCACTGACAACGGCACCCAGTTCACGAGCCACACCTTCATGCAATATGTTCGTACCCTCGGATGCAAGATCTCATTCGCCTCTGTGGCACCCCAGGAGCTAAGGATGGCAATTTTACCCATGGACATGGATATCCATGGATACCCGACCCGAATGGATAGGGTTTGGATATGCTTTTGTGTCCACGGGCAGCGCCCAAACCCGACCCGATTGCTCATGGGTAGGGCATGGATATAATCTTGTACTCGTGGGTATACCCAAACCCGACCCGATAGTATGACTTAATGGGCAAAAATCTGCTATCCCTACCCACAGTCACATTTCCCACTGCAATTTTACACTTTGTTATCTAAAACATGTAAAAGAAATCACACAATTCCCATCATAACTTTTATTATTTGACATTCAATTCCCACCGTAACATACTCCAACGCCCCTTCCCTTATTTGTATCTCCTTGCTAAATGACTTGTCATTCTAATCTGTTAGAAAAATACTAAATGATCTTAGGTTGTAAGTGGGCATTGATGTACCATAAGTTGATGTTTACCATAAGTGAAGCCTAGCCTGCCATTAGGTGAAGAATGGAAGAGCTTATGTGAACATTGTGTTATGTCTTATTTATATGTCTCAAGAGGACCTAATGGATATACAATGGGTATGGATATCCATCGGGTTTGGACATGGACACAATTTTTCGCCTGTGGATATTTTCATGAGAGGGTAAAGATTGTCTTCATGGATATGGATATGGATTTGATATTGTTCAACCCGATCCAAACCCGACCCATTGCCATTCTTACCAGGAGCAATGGACAAGCTGAGAGGGCAAACACTGAAGTGTTGCATGGACTCAAGACAAGAACATTTGATACACTGCATAAGCACAACAGGCGGTGGATCGAGGAGCTGCTGGTAGTTCTCTGGTCCCTCAGAATGACACCTAATCGAGCTGTCGAGTAGACTCCCTTCTCCCTGGTCTACGGGGCAGAAGTAGTTATCCCCATGGAACTCATTTACGGGTCTCCTTGAGTGCTTGCCTATGATGAGGTAGTGCAAGATCAGCACCGGCGTGACGATGTTGTGCTACTCGAGGAGAACCATCTCCGGGCTGCTACACATGTTGCACGCTACCAGCAAGCCCTGCATCGCTATCACAGCTGCAGGGTTCATGCCCAGTGTTTTGAGGAAGGTGACCTTGTCCTTAGGCGCATTCAGTCCACTAAGGGTACAAACAAGCTGTCACCAAAGTGGGAAGGCCCTTACCGGGTGGTATGAGTCACCAGACCCGGCGCCGTCCGTCTCAAGACCAGAGATGGCACTCAGTTGCAAAACTCATGGAATATTGAGCATCTCCGCAAGTACTACCCGTAAGGCGCGAGTGCCCGGCAGCCACTCTTTTGTACTGGCCTTGCGTCAGCTGCATGTAAACCCTTGTACAAAGCCGAGGCGATGACCACGTGCAAGAGAAAATAAAGCGTTGTAGAGGGGGGGCCCCAACTAAGATTGCATGCATGAGCACACCAAGATCACTGCATAAGCATCTCATGAGCATTTGCATATGCATATAGATAAGATTGCATCCTGCATTCATTCTCATCTATATGAAGTTGCAGGTTCCTGCCGTGAACTTGGCTTCGACAAAGGGCGAGAAGATTGCACGGCACAGTGATCCCCGACAAGCCAAACAGATAAGTTTTATCTGTTTTCCATTAGTGTTCTGTAAAGCTATAACTTTGCATGAGAAAACCTCACCCCTCCTTTGAAACTTAGGTGCTCCCATTCATGACTCGAACATTGCTTCGGTCAGGATGGTCGCAGTAGCCTCTGGTAAAAAGGGAGCTGGTGGGGGGCTGGCCCCTCTGTCTGTTCCTCAGCAGACGTAGCTCTCCGGAAGACAAAGAGGGTGCCGGCAGGAGATCCTACCGAGGAAAACTCGTTTATTTACATTAAAGAGGCATTCCACCTCTGCATGGACATACACATGCACGGGTTCCCGGCAGAGTTCATCTTTTTCATTCATATGCTGATACAAGTACAAGCACTACAGAACACAAAGATGGACTCGAGAGATTACATTATTTGAATTAAAATTTGGCGATTGCCTATAAGTTTAAGATTGAAAAAAGATAAGTGCCCCATTACGCCTTTGCCCCTATCCATATCCTATAGGAAGAACTTGAAGGGGTCAGAGGCGGGCATAGCTGGGATTCGGCGCCTCCCCAGGATTAGGACGGCGCCGCTCCACGGCAGGAAGGAAGAAACCGGAGGGCAGGCGTGGATGGTGACGCTGCCGGAGGACTAGATGGGAGGCACGGAGTCACCGGCAAACACGACTCGTCGAAACGGACATCCCTGTTGACACATTGTTGGTTGTCGTTGCCATCCTCATCACTACCACCTGAAGACCTCGGGACGACCCCCACGCTGGGATCAATGCTCTCTAAACCCTCCCACGGAGAGCATGGTCGTCCCCGAGAGCACTGACGTTAGAAGCCACCGCACGTCCCGAAGACGTGTGGGAAAGCCGGAAGCCTTCCTATACAACGAGAGGACCGCGCCCAGGAGGAGCCAGATTCACCCCTATTGGCGATGAATCTCTCCTTCCCGATGCCGCAAGAGGAAGAAGAATGGGGAGCGATCGACTACCATGCGACATGCCCGACTCGGGCCTCGACATGGTTTTGTTCGCATCCCCTCCCACTGAAGTCAAGGCCACAGGCGACCCGGTGGCAAGCACTCCGGGGTTGCCACTCCCGCCGTCGGCACCGCGCCGCCTGAATCTTCCTCTCAGATCCAAGGGAGATCTCATGCAGGGGCTTGGGGGCTGGCCCCGGGCTCTTCTCTTCGGCATCACCAGCAGAAGCAGAAAATAAAGGAAGCAAAGGAGGAGTGCGAAGGAGGATGACTCCGGCCTCCTCCGCCCCTGTCTTTTATAGGCCTGGCAGAGGAGGGCAGCTACTCCATCAACGGGCGGCCACTGTCCTCCACCACCAATTCAAGGCGGGTGGGCCCTCTCCAAGATGCTCTCCCGCACCATGCGCCTCCGTTACCTACCCCGCTCGATGCATGCAGCATACGTGGCCAAGGATAAGAGCGCGCAGTGGGAAGAGTAAATTGGCAGTTTCTACCCCATGCGATAAAGTCATTCACAGGCCATTAGTGGAGCGCCCCACCATTAGCGGCTTTACGCCATGCTTGGGGAACCCAGAAACTAGCCCGAAATCAAGGCTAGTGAAGCAGCAATGGAAATCTCAAGGGGCAAACCCCTTCAGCAACCCTGCTTGTGCACTTATTAGGCTCTACCCCAACGACACACAACAGCATGTTCGGGGCAGGCCCGGGGGCTTCTGTCGGTGCAATCGACCCTGGGTCCATTGCCTAGACTGTGCACAGGCACAAGAGTAGAATTGAAGCATCAGATGGAGTCAGAGATTGGAGGACCAAGAGATTTGAAGAACTAGCATGCAGCTCAGAGGGATCAAGATCAAGCTAGAGGAGCAATATATTGAGAAGAGAAGGGCCTCCCTTGCCGGGCAAGCATGCCCGGCAAGGGTCAACGCCACCGCCAGAAGCAAGCAACCAAGGCTCCTCGGCAGGGCCTGCCGGGGCTCGCGAAGGCAAAACGACCCCAAAAACCACTCAAGCGCGACCCATGTCGTCAATCAGTGTGGTGTCAAGCCGCAAGGTGATTAAGTCGCGGCCATTTGCCACATGGCGGCCATTTCCTACAGAAGGAAAATACAGATGACACCCATCCAGCAACGTGTCAATAGAACAAGCGCGGAGCTGGCGAGATAGCCATGCATGCCTTGCCGGGCAACCAGTGATGTGACGCTAAGCAGTGCATTTAATGCACCCTGTCAGCCCGCAGAGTTAGGTATGATAGCACTATTTTCTATCATATTAGTGGATAATGACCACTTTGTCATTGCAGTGGCCCCTTGATCTATAAAAGGAGGCCCATGGCACCCGTAGGAGGGGTTGGAAAAGTTGAGAAACCCGCACCCCATACGCGCGTAGTCATTGCTGCCATACGGCTACCCCTGCCGGGCAAGTGTACTGCGTTGCATGACCCACATTCCACCATCAATCCACCAAAGCAGGAGTAGGGTTTTATGCCTCACGGTGGCCCGAACCTGGGTAAATTGCTTGTGTGCTCTCTGTCGTGCTGCCACGCGCTAGTCTGCTATTTGTGCAACGCGACGTCCCCCTGCCGAAGCAGCAAGGGGCCTCCGGGTCCCATAGGTGGCCGTGGATATCCCATGACACAGGTTGCATGCCATTACAGGTAGCAAAATATTTTAATTGAACATAACATGAATTCAAAGTTTTGAATTGCATTTGTAGTGCGAATTGATTTGGTACAGTACACGGGACCAGACTCTCTTGTGTGGTGTGAATTGATTTCTTTTTTTCATCGACGGAAGTGTGAATGATTTGGTATAGTACAAGTTAGGCTTGTCCGGAAATTTTAACCCGTGCCTTGATGCCCCGAAATATTTAATATATATCTTTGTCTCATTGTTCTCCGAAAACTCCCTCCATCTCAACCCGCGCCTTGCTATCCCAAAATTACAACGCGCACGAAAACTCCCACCTCCTGTGAAATCCTAACATGCGAAATGCCCGTGATACCCCTGAACCGAAACAACCACCTAGCTCAAATCGGTGGGGGTATTTTTGTAACTTACCCCACATTTTGGACAAGCGCGTCCCTAAGCCATGGTCCCCCCTCCCAT
This sequence comes from Triticum aestivum, assembly GCF_018294505.1. Taxonomy (NCBI): domain Eukaryota; kingdom Viridiplantae; phylum Streptophyta; class Magnoliopsida; order Poales; family Poaceae; genus Triticum; species Triticum aestivum. Next base: position 378,725,531 of record NC_057812.1, on the reverse strand, counting down.
CCCATCCGCCCACTCATTCGTACACCGAGGCCACGAAAACCCGTGAAGCCCCACACCCTCCTCCGTCCCCCACCCAGTCGGAGCCTCTTCCCCGATGACGTCGTCCACAGCAACACCTCGACGTCCCTCATCCACCATACCGGATAAGGATCCGTCGTCGATCTCGTCGTCCCGCCGGTTCACCCACCCCATCCTCCACCTCCAAGGAGCTGCCCCGATGTTCCCCTCGTCTTTCGTGCCACCTCCATTCCCACACCACCGTCTTCACTTACACCACCGGAAGAGCAACATCATCATCGTTTCCTTGGATGAAGCTGAGGCCTAATCGGCGCCACCAAAGAGGTTGTACACTAATTGCCGCATTTTCTTCTTGATTTGATCTTACGGTGCTGCCGGCGCTCGATCACGAGCTAACATGGCGCGGCTCCATCCACGGCAGCGTCACCGGTCACTTCCTCCATGGCATCGCTCCCTCGGCGGCGACATCCACATCAGTAGGAGCTGCTGCTGCTTTAGCTCTCGCTCGCATTGCTACTCTGCTCTTGATCACGGTCCCCTGCCTGGTCTGCTCTTGCTCTTGCTCTTGCTCGTGCTACTGCTCTCGCTCTTGCTCTTGCTTGCGATGCTGCTCTTGCTCATGCTCTTGCTTGCGCTGCTGCTGCATGAGCAGGAGATCCTGCTCTCCCTCGAGCCCCTGCAGCTGCTACCCGAGATGCTGCGACACGACCAGCTGCCCCGGCTCTCGCACGTGCTGCTGCTCCAGGCGCTGCTGCTGCTACTACTGCTTTTCTGCTACTAGTGCATTTAGTTTCAACAGTAAAATTCAGTTTCGACAGCAAAATTCAGTTTCGACAGTTAAATTCAGTTTCAACAGTTAAGTTCAGAGATGAGCGGCTGATGTATTTTACATCTAGCACTTTGTGGTTATGTATTTTATGACATCTATTGGAGATGCTAATAGAATTCCACTCAGGTTAACGTTGTCTCTCTTGTCCTGCTTCACCCTCGCCGTCGTGCAACTCATCGGAGCTGCTCCAACGACGAAACCCTCCATCATAGTGGAGTAGTACCCCGGGCTCCATCTCCAGATGCCTAAGATCTTCTTCCCCTCCCCCGACAGCCAAATCAGCCGGAGCATCCTCACCGACCAACCCAATCACGCTGAGATCGACATGACTTCGCCAAAGAGGTTGTACACTTGTTGCATCTCTTTTTTACTCTACATGTTATATATATATATATATATATATATATATATTGTCCACTGAGCACACGTAGTAACATGAAATACGATTAGTTTCTCCTACTATATGACAAGTAGTGAGGTACCAGGCAACTTAGCTATCCATGATGGACACTCTTGAACGCCATCATTATTTACCTATACGCGTTTGAGCTATGCATTTGTAGATGGGCCTGGGAGTTGAGCTAGTAGGGCAGTGGCCTGGGTCCAAAGTAGTAGAAGTAGCACAAAAACATTTTTTGAGTGTAGGCTTTTCCCAGCTCAAGCCTGCCTACTAGAATCGCCAGTGCTTGAAAGGAAAAGTGAAGGAAAAACATAGGAATTGGAAAGTTTCCTATGGTACTACTATTCATGCATTTGGTTCAAAGGAATGGCGCAAAGGAAAACTATAGGATTTGTTCCTTTAGTGTCTCCTTGAAAGAAAAACCATAGGAATTTTAATATCCACTTGTCCTCCTTTTCAAAATCCTATTCATGAAGCACAAGACTAAGAGATAGTAGCATAATAGCATTATAACCATACATTTTCTTGTGGTTTGACTTAATCTCACCATGCTTCTTTGCATCCTGTGATCTTCAAATTCTTGTGAACCAAACACCCAGATTGGTAGAAATCCTGTGTTTTTAAATTCTTTGTTTTGCACATGCATTCCTATCCTATTCCTGTGTATTTTCTATCCCTGCATTGTTAGAATCCTCAAATTCAAACAAGCCCTTACACAATTACTTCTGTTACAGATATGTGTCAAAGAAAACCTTGTGTGGTTTGTCCTGCTCCTGCGGCGTTGTGTTCCACCCCATCTCAGCTGCTTCAACGACAGAAGGGTTCACCACAGCAAGGATCCGCTCTCCAGACTGTCTTTCGCCGCCTTAGATCTTCTTCCCCACCGTCGACAGCCACGACAACTGCATTACCATCATCAACTGAGCAGATGACCTTGAGGACTACATGGGTCCGCAAGAGAAGTCGCACTCTTCCGTGTCTGCTTACGTTATGCATTGCTTAATATAATAACATGCTACTTTATCGTCGTGTTCACCTATTAGACTCCGAGTCAGGTCCAAACTAATGCTGAAACTTGAGTTTTTAAATGGTTATGGGGTACATCTTGGGGCAGCAATCAGTACTATATATCTACTATCTGGTTAATCTAGGGTGTCTACTATGAGTTTCATGTTGGGTGCAAACAAACATTAAAGGAGCCATTATCTGTATTTTTAACTAAAGCTATTATCTGCCTGCTATCATTGGTTCTGGGTCTATCCACAGTTTGCTACCATCACTATGGATTTGTGCATGCACTCCATACATAATCTCACTATGTTTTATTCCTATGCATGTCAGTTATTGTACACAATGGAACTGAACATGTAGAGCAAAAGAGACGAGCCTTGTGTGGCAATAAAATTTCATCCAGATGAGCCTTGTGGGCGCAAAGGCAGCCCCCTCCACCCATTTCGGATTGTAATCAAGAGGAAGATAACTATTCTGAGGGGGATTTAGAAGGAGAAGACCACTCCTATTTACCCCCTGAAGTCTTCGCTCTAACTTGGCATGCTGATGTTGGTTATATCATGCGTATGGTGCCTTGCATTGCTTACTTTATACATCAAATATATCATCTGCTTAGTTTAGACATGATTTGTGTGAATGCCATCTGTTTAGTTTCTTCATCGTATATGTGAATTATGCAATGCCATCTTGTTTAGCCAGGCATCATATAAGTGAAATTTTGCAATGCCATCATGCTTAGCCAGTCATCTTATATGTGAATTATATCATGCCATCCTTTTTTTTCATTGTGTATTACATTTGTCAACAATGTTAGTACATTCAACTACTCTTCGTGTGCATCAGCCATTTGACACGGTGATGGAAAATTCTGGAGTGAAAACAAGGTCTACAGAGCAGACTATGCTATCTGAAGAAGCACATATCTCGCTGGTTATGGATAGCTCCTCAGAGGAGGATTCAGAGATAGCTGACCAGTCCTATTCCCCCCCCCCCGAGGTGTATGCTCTAACTTGGCAGGGTTATGTTGCTCATATCGTGCGTATGGTGTCTTGCATTACTATGTCATTTGATTAGTTTAGACAAGCTTTGTGTGAATGCCACATGTTTAGTGTCTAATTACCATATATGTGAATTATGCAATGCCATCTTGTTGCATGATATTATATATGTGAATTATGCAATGATATCTTGTTGGAAGGCATTATATATGTGAATTATGCAATGCCTTGTTGTTCAGCCAATCATCATGTATGTTAATTATATCATGCTATCCTTTTTTGTATTACGTTTTCCATTTGTCGATAACGTTTGTATATTCAACTACTCTTCCTATGCATCAGCCATTTGAAGCGGTGATGGGAGTATCTGGAGTGAAAACAAGGTATTCAGAGCAGACAATGCTACCTGCTGAAGTAGACATCTTGCTGGTTACAGAGAGCTCCTCAGAGGAGGATTCAGAGACTGATGACCAATCCTATCCCCCCCTAAGGTCTAGGCTCAAACTTGACAGGGTTATATTACTCATGGCATGCATGTTGTCTTGCATTTCTTAGTTTTACATCATATATGTGATTGACATCTTCTTACCTGCTTACTATATAAATCATATATTTGAATTATATCATGCCATCATGTTTACATACACAACATCTATCTGAATTATGGCATGCCAACCCATTAAGTAAGACATCATATAGTTATATCATCTCATCATGTTTAGTGTTTACAGTCATCATATTTTGAATTATGTCATTCTATCCGTGAATTATATCATGCTATCATGTTTCCATAGGCGGCATGTATGTGAATTATGGCATGCCAACCTATTTAATAAACACATTATATAGTTATATCATGTCATCCTGTTTACATAGTCATCATGTTTGGAACTATGTCTTTCCATCTTTTTTAGTTAGCCATCATATATGTGAATTGTGTCATGCTATCCTGTTTACTTAGCCATCATATATGTGAAATTGTGTCATGCTATCTTGTTTGGTTAGACAACATAAATGTGAATTATTTCATGCCCTCTTTTATTCCCCACTATCCATTTCACATGTCTATCATACAATGTATGTACATTCAATTACTTTTCTTGTTTATCAGCCATTTGAATTGGGGAGGGTGATGGCAGTATCTAAGGGAGTAACAACATGGTCTTCAGAAAAGATAGTGCTACAAGTTGATGCAGATAGAACCACGGTTGTACTTGCCCAAGAACCAACCCCACCACACATAACCCAAACTCTCGCAGATTGTACCCCTACCCAGTTGGACAGAGAACCAGCTACACCCCTTCTAACCCCAACCCCAGCAGATAGTATCCCAGTTCCAGTTCACACAACACTGTCTCCACCATAGAGCACCCAAACACGAGCATTTAGCAAGGGAACTCAGTGCCCAAAGCACGAGGACCACCACTCTGAATCCCAACTCAATGCTTAAAGCAGAAGAAGAATTGTTCTCAGGTCAAGTTCCGTAGCTATGGTTCATACTCCTTTGCTCTTGCATCATTGTATTTACTCATACCAACTATTTCCAAATTTGAAGGATGGAATTGAAACTCCAATGGCGCAACAGGTATGTTTTAAACCTATTTCTTTAACTGGTTTGCTGTTGTAACTTGCTCTATGTTGATTTCAGTTTCAATTGAATAAACAGTTATGTTCTCATGTCATGCACATTACAAGTGTTGTTATTGCTCTATAGTTTCCCACACTTATATTCTGTCTATTCTACTTTGTCTTGAACAAATATTATTTGAACTGTGTCTCTATCTTGATTTGGCAACAAAAACTAGAGTTATATAGACCATAAAGTGACCATGGTACATTGGTATATGTTTGTTTCATGTTGTTATCCTATCCAGTTTACTACTGAACTGATTTACCAAAATGAGTTTCATATACAACATGGTAAACCTGTGATGTGTCTGCTTGTTTCTCTTTTAGAATGCAGACAAAATATTGGAGAACGGTACCCCATTATGCAATGGTAAAGGAAGTAATGAAGATAAGGTTCAAGATAGTGAGACATCCCTATTGGTCTCCAAGAACGCTGATAAAACTATCTTGATGACAGTGAGAGAACCCAAAAGTCATGTCTTGATGTAGTGTTCAAGTTACTGGCCACTACTGCTGGCACAAGCTCTTCGAACTTGCTGCCTGAATCAGTTCGTCTTCTTGAGTCTCAACTTCAAGTTCAAAGACATCGATCAGATGTGCTGCAACAGGAAGCTGAAGGACTGAGGAAGTCCCTGCAGAATTTAGATGCATACTTTTTGGTGCAATAGCAAGCACTAGAGGATTTAAGCGCCAAACAAGAGAAAGTTAATAAGCTTGCTAAGCATCTTGCCAGCATTATGGGTACCTAGGATATTGTTTCTTCAGCTCTTCTGAACTGGTTTCAGTTCTAGACATGTTTTGCTGCGGCGTTTATTTGCACTGGTCACCAACTTTGACAACCAATGTATATGATATGCTGCTTTGTTCCTTACATTTGCAGTGGTGGCAAACTTTGATGCCTAGTGGATGTAATATGTGTAATAGCCGAGATAGCCTAGCGTAAGTTGCTTGATTATTTATTTCATTGTTGTCTTGTTTCTTTGTTTGCTTGTAGTCAGTGTAGTTCTTTCTCCGAGGTCTGCTAGTGGCCGCAATAACCTATTTTTTAAAACTAGGCCACTATAACCATGGGCTACATATTTACTGTAGTTACCATGGGCCTCCTACGGGCCGTAAAAACAATGGGCCTTCTAAGGGTCATAGCATCAATGGGCCTTCTACAGGTCGTATGATCGATCGGCTAAACATGGGCCAATAACAGACCGCATTATGGACTGTAAATAGGCTAGATTTGGAATCGTCCGTTCATGGGCGACCATAACGGGTTGTCGTTAATCGACCGTATTTGATGACACTATGAAAATGGCCCAACGGATTAACGGCCGCAAATGGGCCGATTGTAACCATGTGCTGAATTTGGCCCACAAGCAGAAAAGGATAGTAACGGGCCGTAAGTAACCGAATGCTGGAAATGAGCCCAAGAATAAATGGGCCCTGAGAAGGTGAAAAGATAACGCGGGTTGGAAATGGCCCAATGTAATAATGGGCCGTTAATGGGTATAAAGGGGTACACTATTCATTACGGGCCAGATTCACCACGGGTCGTTAATGGGCCAAGAGTTACAAAGGGCCTCATATGGGCCGAAAGACATCATGGGCCATACATGGGCCGGAAGTTACAACAGGCTGGAATCATATTGGACGGCCTAGATGAAGCTACTGTGCTTAATTCCGATAGGCTGTAACGGGCCTTGAGTTAGCGGGCGGTAAATGGGCTATATATGAACAGGCCGTTAACAGGCTTTCTGTGGGCCAGCCCGTTACTGTTTCACCAAGTCAAATGGGCCGTCCTTTTCACCAGAATGGCCCTCTGTTGGGCCGTGCCACATGTCGACATATCATAGGCACCTCCTATCCAATGAATGGATGACATCTGTCCCAACAGTGAGCCAACATGTGCTTCCTCCAGCCAATGAGAATTTTACACGTGGAAAATCCTCATTGGTCCGGGCTGTTAATGAGTTATCGGATTCAAAACCGGACCGATAGCTTAACAGCAACCCGTTATGGTGGATGCCACGTGTCGGTTACCCTTGACGAAAACACATCCATGACGTGTCATTTATCGTCATGGAAGTGGACACTTCCGTGATGATAATTTTGGTAATGTCATGGAACACTTCTACGACAGCACAGGTATGACTATCTTGATTCTGTCATAAAATCTTCATGGATGTACATGCATGACAGAAAACGTCACCTAGTGTGCAAACACGTATCATCACGGAAGTGTTTTTTTGTAGTACATAGCCCCGCGGCAACAAACTAAGGGCACCAATAGGATAGCCTGCTGGGAAAAACTTGTTCACTTAAAAGTATTGAGTCATCTCACCTCTGCATGGACATGATACATGCACAAGTACCCGGCAAGGCTTGTCTTTTTCATTGATATGCTAATAAGCGAGTATAGATCTTATAGAACACAAACATGGATAAAGAAGATTACATAATTTAGACTAAGGTTTCGCAAGTGCCTACATATTTTAGACTGAAAAAAGATAAGTGCCCTATAAGCTCTTTCTTGCCCCTCTTCTCCTAGGCACTGCGGCGGGACGTGAAGAGGGAAAAAGGAGCGCCAGGGCAGAATCCCAGTCTAACCCCGTCAGGCCCCATGGCGAGGATCTTGACAAGATCGGGAGGGTGCGGGCGAAGGTGATGGTGAAGAGAGCGGCGGAGACAACCCCCTGGTCACCACCACCAGGGCTAGCAGGACGCGGCAGGGTGAACAAAGCCGGAGCCCACGAGGGAGCCTGACGGGGTCTGGCTAGAAGGCTGCTAAAGGAGCCGGAGACACCATTCACACCTCCACATCCAAATCCCCGGCAAATCGCCTTGCCGGGGAGGAGATGCAGGTGCAAATGGTGGTGCCGCCGCCTGACGGTGATGGAGCAGCTGGCATTCAGCCAGAGTCAAAGTCGTCGTCCTCCCCATCGACGAGGTTGTCATCGCCATCATTGTCCTCCTCGTCGCTATCGCTCGAGGAGGAGCTTTCTTCATAGGACAAGCTCTCTGCGTAGCACCCTAAGTGAGCACCGAGCACCCAAAGACCTTGACGGAGAGCAAATCGGCCTCCATTAATTTAAAATGGAGAACGTGCCCCTCCGACAGGCTATGGGCGCGATCAAAGGTGTTCCAGTCGCGTCGGAAGAGCATGACATGAGGGGCGGGGTAGTCCACATCCACCCGCATGCTGCCATTACCGCAACCCCTCATGTGTAGCTTTAATGCACGCAATTGTTCAAGCTCCATCACCCTCGCGAATGGAGTAGGGAGGCGGAGACGACCACGCGAGGATCTATGTAGTCTGATGATGAACTCCGGCAACTGTTCTCCGATGTGGCCCTCCATTGGAGGTTAGGCAGCCTGCGGAGGGGCGACTAGACCACCACCCCCCACATCCTCCTCGATCGAGAACGCCACAATGGTCACGACCTCGCCCCCTCCCGCCTCCTCTCGCGGCGAGCTCCGCCCTCACATCTTTTGTGAGAGGAGGGAGACGGTGTCGAGCAGAAGCCCTCGTCGCCACTGTCGGATCATGGGTTCCGGCAAAACCCTCAAGGTTCAAACACTAGGGTGTGCACGAAGGTTTTCTCCCTATCGATCCACGCCCTAGCTCTCTAAGATCTCGGGGACGAACTCGATGAACTTGCAACACAAAGACACAAGATTTATACTGGTTCGGGCCACCGTTGTGGTGTAATACCCTACTCTAGTGTGGTGGTGGTGGATTGCCTCTTGGGCTGATGATGAACAGTACAGGGGGAAGAACAGCCTCCTGAGGTTAAGATGTTCTTGTGCTTGGTGAACTTGTGTGAGTGAGATGCCTCTGAATGAGTTCTCCCCCTCCTCTTTTCGTCGTCCTTCCTTTTTTTCTCCTCTACTGTGGTGGCTAATTCTACTTATATAGGCCCTGGTCCTCTCCCCGAATATTGAGCGGGAAGGGAGCCAACAACGGCTAATTTGAAAGGGGACAGCTAGTATAGCTTATCCTGACAAAAGTAGTCTTCCCCTGCAAAAGGCTCTGGTGGTGACGCCGTCTTGGGCTCCACGGTGACCTCCGTCTTGCTGTCCTGCTGGTCTTGGTCTCATTGCACCGATATGGAAACCTTTGCTTGATGCCTCGGTACTCCGCGCCTGCGCTTGCCCCCTTGGCACCAAAGGGGAAACAAGGACGCTGCGCGCGCTGGCGCCCGCCTGGTCTCGATCGTCATGGCTCACGTCATGAGGACCTCGCGAGGTTTGCCTTGCTTTGATCTCTCCGCCCCTTATGAGCCTGCCTATCGAGGCTACTCCTGAGGAGGTCTTGCATCGTCCGCCTCGTAAGGCTTGGCTCCTCGCGAGGGTCTTGAATACCTCATCGATGAAGATGGGCCGTACAGACCTGCTAGCTCATCCACGCCATGGGCCACAGGCAAGAAAGTCTGGGGACCCCCCGTTTCCAGAACGCTGACAGCCACCACCGGAACACCACCGCGCCCCCGGCCTCGCACCATGGTGGGCGGGGACTGCTAAGAAAAGGAAGGAGTGAGATATGTGAATAAGCGCCCTGCCCCGCATTCCTTTTTATAGGCAAACGGGGCAGGGGCTAGCTCTTCACCCAGGAGGTAATCGCCCTGCTCCTCCAGTCCGGCTCCCCCGCGCCATCAATGGCTCATGGAATTTAAGCCGACCCCCTGCGCCAATCCACGACGTCTGGCTTTCTACCATGGCACTCATTCTCGCGCCCTCCGCATCCGCCACCAACCTTGCACAATGCACGCAACACACATGGCGGAAGCACCATGGGAGGGGAAGCTAGTGGAATGGCGGTTGCCGCCTCGTGAACGTGGGACGTGGGTAGCCCACAGATCGTGGCTTGGATTCCCCTTCTAAATTCCTGCACGATGCATGGGAAAACCGGAAACTGACTCAAGCACAGGTTAATGAAGAAGCAAAGAAAATCTCAAAGGACGAGCTACCGCAACCCTCTCACCTGTGTACTAGACAGGGCCTACCTCGATGATGCTCGGCAGTGCGTTCGGGCCAGGCCCTGGGGCTCCTGTCGGTGCAACAAACCCCAAGCGTGTGTTGCCCAGACTGTACACTGGCTCAAGAGCAAAGTTGCAACATCGAAGACAAGGCCAAGCCAGAGAGATAGCTCTTTGAGGAATCAAAGGGCGGATCAAGAAGACCAAGAGCAACCAAAGGAGCAAGTTATCACTAAGGAAATACCTCCCTTGCTGGGCAGGCGAGCCTGGCGGGGTTAAGGTTACCCCCGAATACAAATCTCAAGACTGCCCCGGTAAGCTTGCCAGGGACGCCTAGAGCGGATTACCCTGCCAAGGCTCAACCACTCCACCTCACAGCAACACAAGTCACCGATCGATGCGGCGTCGAGCCCCCAAGTGACTAACTAGATATTATTTGGCATGTGGTAGCCACTTTCGAAGGAAATCACCTCCAAATGACATCCGTCCAGGGACGTGTCATGTAGGCAGGCGAGAAGGTGGCCGAACGGCACGACAAGGCTAGCCGGGCTACACCACAATGTGACACTAAGCGGTGCATTTAATGCGCATTGTCATGTATTTAGAGTTAGGTATGATAGCACTGTTTTCTATCTAATCAGTATGCAATGACTGATTTGCCATTGTGGTGACCCCTTGGCCTATAAAAGCAGGGTCGTGGCAACCTTAGAAAGGATTCGGACTCTTGTACACAAATATGCGTGTAGCTGCTATCATCCTGAGGCAACCTTGCCGGGCTAGAGCGTTGCATCTCCACTACGGTCCTCTCATAAATCCACCAAAGCAGGAGTAGGGTTTTACGCCTCGCGGCAGCCCGAACCTGGATAAAAACTGCCCGTGTGATCGTTATTATGCTGCTCTACGCCCTCCGCTCTTTGTGCAATGTGCCCTTCCCCCCGCCGAACCACAAAGGGGCTGATGGACCCATAGGTGGCCGTATTTTCCCACGACAGTAGATTTTTCGTCCCTTCTTAAGACATGCCCTCTCGATCATGCACATACATTCTATCTCCTCATTTTATGGTGATACTTCTCGCACACACACTCTTTGTGTCCTTGTCACACACACGCACTCCGTCTTCCACCTCTCTCCCTCATTCTCACACACACACACACACCACACACACACACATGGCCTTTTGCAACAATATACCACTTCCCGAATCTTGAAGCCAACCATATTCCTCCTTTATCTCATCAAAACCGCCAAAGGAATATATTTTGACTGAAACATAACATATTTTTAGTGATATACGTATTTCAAAACTAGACTCTTTTCTATCAAATCGGTGAATATGTATTAATCTACTTTGAACGTGTTGCAACACATTGGCACATTGCTAGTTATTACTGTATAATTTTGTGGACACCAGACAAATGGTGGAGTACATATACGAAGAGAAGAGGAGCATTCAAGCAGTCGGTCTCTCGCTATCTCGCACACATGAGAGTTACATAAAGGCACCGTAAACAAATAAACCATAGGTGCACGATTGCTGCATGCGCGGGTACCGGGTATGTGGTGGGGTGCACCTTTGTAGGAATAGCCAGCTTGCGTAATAATTTAATCCGTAGGAATTGATGGTCGAGGACCACAGGTGAACGACCTGGAGGCGGTGTCTTGCCGAGACAAGTAGACCGACTCCTGCCTGCATTTACTACTATTACTCCACACATCGACTGCTATCCGGCATGCATCTAGTGTATTAAGTTAACAAAAACAGAGTAACGCCTTAAGCAAGATGACATGATGTAGAGGGATTGATCCAATCAATATGAACAAATGCCATATTTTTCTCCTTAATGGCAACAATATAAATATGTGTCATGTCCCCTTCTATCACTAGGATTGAGCACCACAAGATTGAACCCATTACAAAGCACCTCTCCCTTTGCAAGAAAATCAATCTAGTTGGGCAAACCAAATCAATAAATCAGATAGAAATACAAGGCTATATAAACCATGCATAAAAGAGTTCAGAGAAGACTCAAATAATATTCATAGATAATTTGATCATAAACCCACAATTCATCGAATCTCAACAAACACACTGCCAAAGAAGATTACATCGAATAGATCTCCAAGAACATCGAGGAGAACATTGTATTGAAGATCAAAGACAGAGAAGAAGCCATCTAGCTACTAGCTATAGAACCGTAAGTCTGTGGTAAACTACTCACACATCATCAAAAGGGCAGCAAGGTTGATGTAGAAGCCCTCCGTAATTGAATCCCCCTCCTGCAGAGTATCGGAAAAGGTCCACAGATGGGATCTCACGAAGACAGAAACTTGCGGCGGCAGAAAAGTTTTTTTGGTGTGCCCTTTGGTCTACGAGGAGTATTTGGGTATTT
>NC_057812.1:378661446-378712926 GCF_018294505.1 Triticum aestivum | reverse complement strand
GGGCCCGTCCCCTGAGCTTGTGGCCACCTCGTGGCTGTTCTGGCCTCCTCCCAAAGCTTCCAGGGTGTCTTGTGGTCCAAGAAAAATCCTCAAAAAGTGTCATTCCATTTGGACTCCATTTTGTATTGATTTTCTATAAAGACAAAAACAAGGAAAAAAACAACAACTGGCACTTTGCACTAGGTTAATAGGTTAGCCCCGAAAAATGATATAAAATAGCATAATAATGCATATAAAACATCCAAGATTGGTAATATAATAGCATGGAACAATAAAAAATTATAGATAGTTGGAGGCATATCAGTGCCTCATGCCACCAGAAGCCGACCATCAGGCCGACTCAAGGCCCCCAAGGTCATCACAATTGCCGGTCCATTATCCCGTCTCGTGGCCCTCTAAAAGAAAGGACCCGGGGTACTTAGAGCACAAGACAAGGAAGTTGTGTCCAGGAGGACTCCTCCACCGTCTTAGATACCGAATAGGATGTTGTAAACCATAGCCTCGGATATCCTTTATAAGACGAGGCAGGGCTATTCGATATGCATCAATCTTCTTCCTTTGACATACCTACGATCATTACGGTCACCCTCCTACTCATTGTACCCCATACAGTAAGAACAAGAGTATGGTTTTGCCTCCATCGTGAGAACCTGAACCTGGGTAATCGATCCCCTATTTCCTCTCCGGATTTTCCAGCTGGTCGTGATAACCCAGCGAAGGGTTTGTCAGAATCTACACCGACATGTATATAATTCCTATTTGATTCTCGATGATGAATATGTAAGGGCATTTAGCTAGTAGGTAGGCTAAAGTGAACTAAACAAATGCTAAGACACATAAATTTGTTTCGGTAATGTTTAAAACCCGATGTTCGCTGGAAAGGGTTTTTCAGCAAACACAAGAATTGCCACGCCAAAACAACTAGAATTGCCACGATGTTTGTAAAGAATTTACATATATGAAAGCGAATTGCCTTGCTGTAGAAGACAATTGTCATGTCACGCAGGGTGATTTCTTAGAAGTTGTCATGTGTTCGATCTAGATCCAACGGTTGTAAGGACATTCGCACGAGCTCCTAAAATCTGAAGTTTGCTGGTTATGAAAGTCCAGTTATTTACACAAAATAAGAGAAACTCTGACGCGCAGACCCATTTTGTCCGCGCGTGTCCATTTGGGTCGCCGCGGATAGAAAAGTCGGCCCAACGCGTCGACCCAAACAAACGCGTGCTTGCTTTTCATCCACCTGGCGACCCATTCCTGGCCCAAATTTGGGCCTCATTTGCGTCGGCACGGACACGAAGCAAACAAGTGTAGCGCGCGCCTACTCCTCCCCCTGTCCTGCCAGTCGGTGGCACATTGGCCATTATCTTCCACCCACATCGATAGCAAGCCGTGGCCCATCCCACCCCGTCGTCGCCCAATTCCAGTGTCCCTGTCAGCAGTGTGTGTCCACACACCTTCCCCACCACACCGCCACCTCCCACGTCACCGCTACCACTGCCTCGCCACCAGGCCAGCGCAGCTTCCCGCCCCCGCCCCAACGTCACCGCGAGCACAAAATTGCCTCCCGCGGCCCCAACCAGCTCCTTCGCCTGATCCAGCCATGCTTGTTGGACACCGCCAGGCCAGCTACCTGGTGTAGGGGGCGCGCATCTCTTCGTCGGCCAGTGATGTCTACTACACAACCTTCTTCTTGTAGACGTTGTTGGGCCTCCAAGTGCAGAGTTTTGTAGGACAGTAGAAAATTTTCCTCAAGTGGATGACCTAAGGTTTATCAATCCGTGGGAGGCGTAGTCTGAAGATGGTCTCTATCAAACAACCTTGCAACCAAATAACAAAGAGTCTCTTGTGTCCCCAACACATCCAATACAATGGTAAATTGTATAGGTGCACTACTTTGGCAAAGAGATGGTGATACAAGTGCAATATGGATGGTAGATATAGGTTTTTGTAATCTGAAAATATAAAAACAGCAATGTAACTAATGATAAAAATGAGCGAAAACGGTATTGCAATGCATTGAAACAAGGCCTAGGGTTCATACTTTCACTAGTGCGAGTTCTCTCAACAATAATAAATTAATTGGATCATATAACTATCCCTTAACATGCAACAAAGAGTCACTCCAAAGTCACTAATAGCAGAGAACAAACGAAGAGATTATTGTAGGGTACGAAACCACCTCAAAGTTATCCTTTTTGATCGATCTATTCAAGAGTCCGTAGTAAAATAACACGAAGCTATTCTTTCCATTCAATCTATCCTAGAGTTCATACTAGAATAACACCTTAAGACACAAATCAAACAAAACCCTAATGTCACCTAGATACTCTAATGTCACCTCAAGTATCCATGGGTATGATTATACGATATGCATCACACAATCTCAGATTCATCTATTCAACCAACACAAAGAACTTCAAAGTGTGCCCCAAAGTTTCTATCAGAGAGTTAAGACGAAAACGTGTGCCAACCCCTATGCATAAGTTCACAAGGTCATGGAACCCGCAAGTTGATCACCAAAACATACATCAAGTAGATCACGTGAATATCCCATTGTCACCACAGATAAGCACATGCAAGACATACATCAAGTGTTCTCAAATCCTTAAAGACTCAATCCGATAAGATAACTTCAAAGGGAAAACTCAATCCATTACAAGAGAGTAGAGGGGGAGAAACATCATAAGATCCAACTATAATAGCAAAGCTCGCGATACATCAAGATCGTGCCGAATCAAGAACACGAGAGAGAGAGAGAGAGAGAGAGAGAGAGGTAGAGAGATATCAAACACATAGCTATTGATACATACCCTCAGCCCCGAGGGCGAACTACTCCCTCCTCATCATGGAGAGCGCCGGGATGATGAAGATGGCCACCGGGTCTAGATTGGTTTTCGGTGGCTACGAAGGCTTGCGGCAGCGGAACTCCCGATCTAGGTTATTTTTTGGAGGTTTCTGTATTTATAGGAATTTTTGGCGTCGGGAACAAGTCAGGGGGGTCCCAGAGTCGTCCACGAGATAGGGGGCACGCATGGGGGGTAGGGCGCGCCCCCACCCTCGTGGACGGCCTGGGACTCTTCTGGCCCAACTCTTTTACTCCGGGGGCTTCTTTTGGTCCATAAAAATCATCAAAAATTGGCACGTCAATTGGACTCCGTTTGATATTCCTTTTATGCGATACTCAAAAACAAGGAAAAAACAGAAACTTACACTGGGCTCTAGGTTAATAGGTTAGTCCCAAAAATCATATAAAATAGCATATAAATGCATATAAAACATCCTTGATGGATAATATAATAGCATGGAACAATCAAAAATTATAGATACGTTGGAGACGTATCAGCAAGCTTCTTCAAAGATGCTCGCAAGGTATTCGACAGTTTGCCCCCAAGGTACAAATGGACTCCGCCGATGAGTTCTCTTTCCACAATTTCCTTTGTGACTTCGACAATTCCTCATCCGATGGTGATGAGATGGTGGCTGCCATGTTGGTCCATGATCACCTTAGTAGGCAGCGGCCATTGTTTCAGGGCTCGATCCCGGGGCACACTCCGACGTTGAATCACAACCGAGAGAGCGGCCATTTCCTTCTTTGGAAGGACTACTTTGAGACAGCCAACCACTCTTCAAACGTCACCAATTCCGGCGCAGTTTTCGTATGGCTAGGCATGTTTTCAATCGTATTCGAGAGGCGTGGTTAGATACAATAAGTATTTCGAGTGCAAGGAGGATGCCCTTGGAAAGATTGGCTTCTCCTCCTATCAGAAATGCACTGTAGCTATCCGGATGCTTGCATACAGAGTGCCCGGTGATCTCATTGATGAGTACATCCGCATGAGCGAGTCTACGTTCCTAGAGTCCATGTATAGGTTCTGCAAGGCTGTGGTTGCTGTGTTTGGCCGTGAGTACTTGAGACTTGAGAGAGCCAACTGCCGAAGATATGACCCGCTTGTCGGCGATGAATACCAGCAGGGGCTTCCCAGGGATGCTTGGCAGTATAGACTACATGCACTGGGAGTGGAAGAACTGCACTTCTACTTGGCAAGGGCAGTATATGCACCATGTCAAGGCTTGCACTGCCATACTTGAGGCCATGGCCTCAAAAGATCTCTGGATCTGGCACTCTTTTTCAGCATGGCCGGATTGCACAGTGATATCAACATGCTTCAATGCTCGCTACTGTTTGCAAATCTTGCCGAAGGCAACAGTCTACCGGTGAATGTTAACATCAACGGCCACAACTATGACAAAGGATACAACCTAGCTGACGGTATCTATCCTCAGTGGACCACTACTGTGAAGACAATCCTTAATCCTGTCAGAGAGAGAGGAGGAGGAGATTTGCCCAAGAGCAAGAGAGTTCCAAGAAGGAGGTAGAGCATGTCTTTGGTGTTCTGCAATCTCGATGGGGCATCGTTTGGTATCCTGCTAGAACTTGGAGCACCAAGAAGTTGTGGGAGGTGATGACTGCTTGTGTGGTCATGCACAATATGATCGTAGAGGATGGGCGCTCGAACCGTATCTACGATCAAAGTTTCATTTTCAGGGTGACAACTAGACCATAATTGCGTGCGTTGTTGCACCCGTTTACTTTTTTCAATATTTTTAATAGGATGATTGGCATTCATGTAAATATATGGTGCATTAAATATGATGGTGTCTATAAATAAAAGAGATGTCGGACCATTGACACAATATAGTACTATACATGCATGGCCACACATAAATATGTGAATTTAATGTCACCACATTAGGTTCGAAACGTATAATTGCTCTTTTGATATCCGTATGGGAGAGGTAATTTTCATCAATATTAAGAATTAAGAAAGACATGCAGTTTCCCCCAACGGAAGGGCCATCATATCTTATGTACTTCCGTGACTGCCCAATACATGTGCACTATATTCTGTCATGCAAGTATGCAAGCTAGAAAGGATCAGTTAATTCTAGAGGACTGACTCCCCAAATGAACCATATTCTTTAAGCAAGTTAGGTTCAGAGAACCCAAAAACAAATGCAAGACAAACTGCAAGTGTCTCACTAGACCGCATAGCAACTTGAAACATGTTTACGTAAAATTATAAATTAAATAAATATATTATGATTAATGAAATAAATATATTCTCATGTATCTAACAATCACAACACCGTCAAATAGTTTGTTGATATTAACTTGACTCAAATTGTCGGTCAGATAATACATTGTAGTGATTTTAATTGCTTTGGTAACTTATGGTGTAAATATGTAATTGATGGCCACCATTTCTTATGTATTTACCAGCTCACGTCAGTAATACTGCAATCAACTATATAAAAATAATGTGTCATCAACATTGGTACTGGAGCATAAACAAACTGATTAAATCGTAGCCCTAAATGTAAAAATTCAAGTAGAGAGAACATAGAAAAAAGGCACAAAGATATGCATAAAGAGCACTTCGGAGGTGATAATCAACATTGTAATGCAGAAAGTTGATTATGTTACTATGTGTAGTTGATCTTCCATGGTGAGATAATCTTATGTTTTAAATGGTCAAAGCTTGCACATATTCTTTTATTGTTTTCACTGAAATAGTTAAATATTTCTTCTTCTTTTCTGAAATGAAACAAGTCAAATCATTGAATATATATTTTTGTAGACATGCAAGTATACAATATAATTTCTCTAATCTTCTACTATATGGCATGGGTCAGACTATCATCGTGTGAGATTTTACTCAATTTTAGAACTTCAAAAACATGAATCATCCTGGTATGAGAACCTAGCAGTTACCATCATAACTTGTTCAGTTGAAATTGCAACAATCTTTGCCTCTTTGGGCAGCAATCACGGCAATAAGCTCCAGGTAGTTAATTCTCCCTTTTTATGCAGCAAAACATGAAATGTAACCTTTATTAGTCAGGCATATGTATCGTAAAGCAAATATTAATTATATAACTAAGAAACACCACAGAGCATCAAAGGTAAACTAATACTACCTTAGATGAGACTATGGTAATGGGTGTTATAAACTTGCACACTTGAAGTGTTACAACAGTACACGTTGTTCCTGGTTCAAAGCTGTGAAATACTTTGCAGGACAACAGGTTAACTTTCCCTGCATCAGAAAGAGGTAATTCCCTTTTGGATCGAATAGAAGAAAGAGGTAATTCTCTAACCAAGTGGCGGACGGCAATCCCGCACCACCAGTAAAGCACCACAGTTCAGTCATCTCCACCAGTACCTAGAACTCTGCTGTGGGACTCATCGTGATGCCATTGCTAGAGGCTTTGTCCTGGACGCAACGGGCTTGCTTATAGAGTATGAAAGGCGCGACCTGGGGGACTGCCGCTGCGTCGAGGACAATGCCTATGTCACTGTGACTGTGAGGGTTTCCGTCGGACTAACACTGCTGCCGCTGCAAGGATTTTTGCAGGACCTACGATCGTCGAGTGGAGATATAGAGGAACATATAGAGGAAATAGACCGGGAGAAGCAATTCTCCTTCGCCAGCGCAAAGACGAACTGGCACATCATCCATCGTCACGTATTGTAAGGGGAGATGTAGATAACGCACAAGACAAGATCGCAGAATTTGTTGTTGGGCCTATGTCATGGTTTTGTCATGGCAGATGTCCTAGTGAAAGGACTTAGTCATGGAGCCATCGCAACGGGTTAGCTTAAAGGGGTTAAAGCGGACAAGGGACGCAAGGAATTATACTGGTTCGGCCCCTTACGATGAAGGTAAAAGCCTACTCTACTTGTGATGGAATTGCTAGGGTTTCGATGACCAGGGAGCGAATCCGCTTTGCCTGGCTCTCGAGTTATTGTTGTATGTCCCTACACCATTGTCGGGTCGTCCCTTTATATACACAGGTTAACACCCGGCGGTTTACAGAATCCCGAGGCCGGCTCATAAACGTGCCCGGCTCGGTTTCTACCTTTCCTTGCCTTACAACATAAGCTTCATATCATATGGCGGTTTATGCCTACGGGCTCTAATCCGCCTTTGGGCCCTGGGCCTTCAATTTTAGAACTCCTCCGTAAAGCACCATACCTCTTGTCTTCATGGGCTTCAAACATGACTAACTCCTTGTGGACATAACCCAGCCCCTCATGACCGGTTTATACTTAATAGTAATCTCCCCAACATTAGGCCCCAGATTGGTTTGAACTCGTTCATGTCAATCTTCAACACTTCGTAAAATTCCTCCTTCTACACCTTCGCGTAGATCTTGTAAACCGTCATGACGTCATCTTCCAGGTTCGTAATAAACCGCCATGACGTCACCTGTTCATTAAAACCGAAGATACCCTTCATTAATGATCCTCCAACAATCGAGGTAACAACTTTGCTGCATATCCATTTTTTGGGCTCCTCGATTTCCGCACCGCCTGTCTCCTATCTCTTTATCTTATAAATAGGGCCGAGGGTCCCTTTCCTTTCCTCCCGTTGCCTCTTTGTCTCTCTTCTATCTCGCATCGCATCAACACTCGAGCGTCGCCGCCGCCGTCGACCTTCGCTTCTGCCTCAACTCCAGCCGCTGCATCACCCTGACCATACCAGAAACCCGCAGTGCCTCTCCCTGTTTCACAGCTTCAGTAAGTTGTTATTCCTTTCCTCTGTAGATTCGCTAGGATTCACGTGAGTTCATAGAAACTTCGTGGTGTTCTTTCCTTATTCTTCATTAGATCCTTATGTAATGGACTCCAAACTTGATGTACTTCGATGTGGTAGTAATGATAACCCTTATTTTGTCATCAAACCATGTTCTTTGTGCGTAAAATTCTGATCTGGAATTTCCCAAACTGCTCAGGCACCAATTTTTAGGTCTAAATGTTTTCCTTTTCCTGACATGTGGTAGATCCAAAATTCCAATGTGAACCTATGAATCTTTTTTTTCCTCACTTAGTCATTTTTTGCTTCAGATCTGTAGTTTCATTGTCCACGTAGGCGGTTTATCCTTTAGAAAATAATATGCCATATGCCATTAGTCCCCTCATAAACCGCCAGTCGCTTTACCATTTATAATAGCATCAACCTCCGGTTTAACAATTTTGCATGCTTGAATGCTTTTTCCTTAACCTGCTATGCTTTATGCTTGCTAACCATGAGTCTTAAACCGGCATCAATCTTTTCCAGCTCCTCATTCGAAATGGCCAAACAATTTTATGCTCGTAATTGGGTCCCTTCCCAGGTTACTGAAGAGCAACTGGATGGATGCATCAGAACTGGCGTTTTATCAAAACAAAGCAAAATCCACTGGCGAGTTCCCGGTCCAGAAAATCCTCCTTTCCCCAAGGATGGCGAGGTAGTGGTATTTGTTGATCACATGAACCATGGTTTTAAACCGCCCGGATCCAAGTTTTTCCATGATGTGCTTGCCAGCTTCCAGATCCAGCCTCAAGATATTGGACCCAACTCTGTGTCCAATATTTGCGACTTTGAAGTGTTTTGTGAAGCCTATCTGCAAGAAGAGCCAACTGTTGAATTGTTCCGGGATTTTTTCTATTTGAACCGTCGTACTGAATTCATAGACGGGCCCAACACTGAACTTGGCAGCGTCTCTATTCAGAAAAGGAAGGATGTCAGCTTCCCTCACGCAAAACTTCACAGTCATCCTAAGGATTGGAACTAGACTTGTTTCTACTGTAAGGATACTTCTCCTGAAGATGAGAACCCTTTGCCGGGTTATCGTGCTCACCGACTTACCAACACACACCCATTTCCGCAACGGCTGACTGCCAAGGAACGGGCCACATACGCACCACAACTTGCCAAGCTCAGAGCTTTCATGGCTAATGGTTTGGCAGGAGTGGACTTTGTTCATTGCTGGATATCTTGGAGTATTTTACCGTTAAGCCACCCCCCGGTTTAATGTGTGAGTACATAGGGGACTCAAAAGACCCTCAACGTCATATTGATATTCATCTAACAGAGGCTGACGTTACTGAGTCTGTTAAGAAGATGTTGAATGAATCAGAAGCTGTCTACAGTAGGACTGGGTTAAGTACCTTTTATACATTGAATAAACCACCAGCTGTAAGAATTGCCTCACTCCTGCTTTGTACTTGATATTCTTAACTGTGCAATCTTTTATATCCTCTGTCAATCTTTTAACAGGGTGACGACCCATTTTGGAAGAAGAAACCTCAAGATTAACCGGCCAAGACCCCTCAACCAAAGACGAAGGTTGTCAAGAGACCTGCCAAGAAGAAGGCAGTTGAATCCACTGGTTTGAACCTCGATGACGATCTTGATAATCCGGCCTCAGAGGTAGAACTTGACTCTCTTGGTTTGTTTTTCATACACCTCATTGACAATGATTATTATCAGGATGACGCTGAAGGCAGCCAAGCCGATGACGCAGAGGTAATTATCCTTTCCTCCGGCTCAGACCCTCTGCCAACACAAAAAATCCGTCAAGCAATCCGGAAAGTAAGATTTTCTCACCCCCTAGCTCACTTGGACCCACACTTTCTTTTGAAGAAGCAGCAACACGAAGCTCGCCACACAACCCGGCACAGCGGCCAAGTAGTCACTTCAGCCGGTTTACCGAACACTCCGGTTCGGAAGCGTCAATCTGAGGTCTCACCCACTTCTGATCCTTCTTATCCCAAGGCAGGTTATTGCCGACAACCCCTTAATCCACCCGATTCCAATTATCAGGGAATGCCTCATTCATCATCGGGCGAGTCAACGACTACACAAGTCCCTCCTCTTAAGACTGTTCCTAGGTAAATATTTTAAACTTAATCTTTTGACGCTTCATACTTGCATGCTATACTGATCTTCATATCTTTTCCTTTCAGGGACAAGGCCAGACCCAGCAAGGTCATGCTGATAAACCGACAAGCCCGGAATGTACTGATGATAAACCGTCTAGTCCAGCTAAGGCTGCTGATAAACCGTCAACTCCAGTAAAGGCTGCCGGTGACAAGGAAGATGATGTTATAATTACTAGCGTTGGCCACACCACCCCTGGCAATCCTGTTGCGTTATCAAAGCATAGTGCCAAGGAGGAACTTTCCTCTATGGGCAAAGGCAAATGGAGCACAGACTTTTCAAGCTATGCCCACCTTAAAGCCTAGGAGCTTCATTCTAGTTTTTTAAACCGTTTGTACACAAACCATGACTACGAAGTCGGTTTAGTTAATCTGATGAAGGAGCGATATGAGGTAACTACATAACTGTTTCGCTCTTATGTACAATTTCAAGTACCAACTCTAGTAGCCCCCAAGGGCCGATTTATGATGCTAATCTAAACCGGGACTTTGTAATCTCTCAACCTTGCATGCTTAGCCTCTAAGGGCCGGTTGATCCTTTTAAGATGAACCGGTGTTTTAACATTGTAATCCTGTAACTTTCGCCTATGTAGTCCCCAAGGGCCGATTTATCTTTTCAAGCTGAACCGGGACTTCAACCAATGTTACTTTGAGCAAATGTACATTAGCCCCTAGTGTCAAGAATAATACTTTTATTGTGCTTGGGACTTGTAAAAAAATTCTGCTAATCAAGCAAATAGGCATTAGCCCCCAAGTGCCAAGTGTATAGCTTGTTATGTGCTTAGTACTTTGAATATTCACTGCCACCTCTTAATATGTCCTTCTCTTATAGGCTGAGCTGAGCAAAAAGGAAGCCCAAACCGCTGATCTTCAACAAAACATCAAATCTCAGCAAGCGGAAACCTCCAAAGCCAAAGAGGAATTGACCAGTGCCTTAGTAGCCATGGAGAAGCTAAAAGAAGCTTTTAATAAGGAACGGGGGGATTGGGGCATAGAGAAAACCGGATTACAAAAGAGAGCTGCAGACGCAGAAGCAGCCCTTAAACCGGTTGTCGAAGAACTGACTGGCTTAAAGCGGCAGATAAATGCCATGACCTCTGTTGTGTCAGTATTCTCATCTGAAGTTTTTCAATATGCATTATCTCATCAGTTGCCGGTTTACTGATGCTTGCAATGACACAGGAACTCGCATTACCCATCTGGGCTCTCACATGCGGATGAAACTGAAGGCTGCCTATACGTTGATAGAACAGTTATATTCCAGAGCCCAACGGGCCATTTGCACCGCCGCTCATAACAGACCGCCTCCAACGTTGATAAAGGAAACCATTGAGAAGCTGTCAATGATGCCTGCCTGGTTGGACGAACTAAAAAGATCAGCTGCAAGGTCAGGTGCGCAGACTGCGCTAATCCGGGCTAAGGCATGGATACCAGATCTTGAACCGTCGGATATAGGCAGCGGCTACCCTGGCGTAAAGGAGGACGGTTCAGAGTTTAACAACGACGATATTCGAAGGTTGACAAGGGAAATGCAACCCTTAGCGAGCAAATTGGCGGAGGAAACAGATCTCTCTCACTATCAGCCGGTTTATGATTCTGATCAGAAAAGATATCCTGCGCCAACACATGATGTAGAGGATCTTATTCCGCCAATCCGTAAGCACACCTATGCCTCCAACCTTATAAGTGATGAAGCTGTGTTCCAAGCTTTGACTGGAATCGATTGGGCAAGCATTGATTTCCAGCCACTGGGTAGAGAGGAGGAGGAGGATGCACCAGCGCAAGACGACCCACAGCCTTCAAGTCAGCCTGGTGACGAGTCATGATCCGGAGGCCGGTTTACCCTTCTGTGTACTGCCACACTTGCTGAAAACAATTATTCTTTTGGTGCCTTAAAGCGCCTTGTAATCGGCTAGTTCAAAATACTTGGTCTGCTATGCCATCATGCATATTTATGTTGCCTGATACTATGAATCCAGAAAACCCAAGAGCTTGCCTGCCGGTACACCAAAGACACATTTGGCCGGATTAAGCATCATCTTATAAACCCGGAGGTTACCAAAAGTCTCCTTCAAGTCATCTATCAATGTTTCCTCCTTTCTGGACTTCACCACAATATCATCCACATAAGCATAAACATTGTGCCCAATCTATTTATGAAGACAATTCTGGACACGGCGTTGATAAGTCGCCTGGGCACTCTTAAGCCCAAAAGGCATAGATACATAGCAGAAGGCTCCAAAGGGAGTTATGAAAGTTGTCTTCTCCTGGTCCTTAACTGCCATTTTGATCTAATGATAACCAGAATAAGCGTCCAGAAAACACAAACGGTCACAAACCCCCATAGCATCAATGATCTGATCAATATGAGGGAGAGCAAAGGGATCAGCTGGACATGCCTTGTTCAAATCTGTATAGTCCACACACATACGCTAAGTGTCGTTCTTCTTAAGCACCAGCACCGGATTAGGTAGCCACTCAGGGTGAAAGACGTCCACAATAAACCCTGCTGCCAAAAGCCGGGCTACCTCCTCACCAATAGCCTTGTGCCTTTCTTTATTGAAGCGGCGGAGAAACTGCCTGACCGGTTTAAACTTAGGATCTATATTAAGAGTGTGCTCAGCAAGTTCCCTCGGTACACCTGGCATGTTAGAAGGCTTCAATGCAAAGATGTCCCGGTTCTCATGGATGAACTCGATGAGCACGCTTTCCTATTTTGGATCCAGATTAGCACTGATGCTGAACTGCCTGGATGAATCGCCAGGAACAAAATCAACCAGCTTAGTCTCCTCAGCCGATTTAAACTTCAAAGCCGGATCATGCTATGTTTGGATGTAAAGCGGTGATCAGCCCAATGATAGAAAGACATAGCTCCTAGCTCGATCCGCGGAGCAGCGGCCCGATTACGGCGTCCGGAGTGCATCGGGTCAAGGGTGAGACTATAATGGAGAAAGCGGTGGGGTTAGCCTATAGTGATCTATCTGGCACGTTAGTTGCTCTAATCAGACGTACAAGTGTCTAAGATCGTTCTGAAGCCTCATAGCTAGCTCTGTTATACTTTTTTTAATGTTGTGCCTGAGCATGGAGGAGGAGCGACAACGTTTGCACAGTTCACCCAATTTCATCATCAAACGCATGATTGGCAAAACTCACATTCAGCTGTCAGATGATTTGGTTGAGCATATGTGAGCTCATGTTGGCAACCAATAGATGTATCTTTTTTTAAATGTATTTGAGACAATTTAATTTTTTTCCTGCTTGTAAACTAAGATATATTTATTTCGGTTGTGAAACTATGCTATATTTGTTTGCTTGTGAAACTATGTAAAATGTGTGTATATTTATTGAAAAATAGTGGCAAGATGGCCACGCGGGTAAATATGGATCGACACGTTGGGCGCACTGCCGGCCCAAATCAAAAACAGAGCAGATGCCGAGCGGGCTGCTGACTCAAACGGACAAAAAAATCGACAAAGCGCGCGTTCGTTTGGGTCTGAAGTTATATAATTACTACTAGCAAAAAAGCTCGTGTGTTGCAACGGGAAACAAAATAACACACGCTCTGAACCCAATAATCATGACTCAAGACCTTAATAGGCCCGCGTATTTTAGTTTCACATGGCATCAAATTTGTGTTGCCGACGGTGACCTCAGTGCTCACACAACGAAAACGCGTTTGAATGTGGCCAGTCCTAAGGTCTCTCTCTTTCTCTCTCGCATGCGCGCACACTCGCTGGGAATAAGATGAAAAATATGTTGTTGTTTTCCCGCAATGTTTTTCACAGGTGTGCATGTTTGGTTCTCGATATTTTTTTCTCTCACTCTGGTTTTAGTAGATGTTTATTTGCAATTAGAATCACTGACGGTACGAAAAAAACACGGATCGTGCATTATGGATTAAGTTTGCACCAAAAATAATATTTTAGAAATATTTAACAGCTAAAAATAACATCATATTTAGATTCTACATATTTTTCTAATCAAATTTCATATATAAGTGTAACATGTTAAAATCGAAGTCACAGTTAAAAAGATATGGATAATCTTGTTTTAGATAAACCTTGGATTGATTAACCGAAACATCAAGTTTTTTTTGTGAAAACGGAAAAAAAAGGTTTTGGCTGACTTAAATATGAACGGCAGGTTGATTATCTAAAACGTTAGGTTTTTTTTATGAAATGGAAAAAATGGTTTGGTTGTAATTTAAACGTGTATTGCTGGTTGATTTACTGAAAACTGAGGGCTTTATTTGTAAAATGGCGTGACGGACGACTAGAAGCAATCCGTGCTTTATATTAGTCTATATCTATATCTATATCTATATCTATACCTATACCTATTAATAAAGGGGTTATTGCTTTTTATCACTATAATTTCGTCCGTTTTTTGTCCATTCATTTTGCTCGTATTATATTTTTATTATATGAGAGGCGGTTCTATTCTAACGTGCTTGTATGGCATTAGACATAAAAGATGTTTCGCTCTTGGACTTGGGCCTCACATGGCCATCGGCCCACCTACACTTGGAAGTGCAAAAATATTAGGGCCTGTTGTGTCCGTACGAAGGATCGAACTCATGATCAATCATGCAATCCATAGGGCTACAACCAACCGAACATGTTTCTGCTTGTGTTTTAGTACCACCTCGCTCCAATAGATTCAATAGTAGCAATTTAAATACGTGGGTGTAACTTGTACCAACGTGGAAGCTGGGGATTTGTGGGTAAGCTTGATTATAATTAATAAAGGAAAATGTTTTTTTTCAAAAAGGAAAGGAAGATGATTGTGGGGGCTGGTAATTGAAGGAAGAGGACCCCGAGTCGACGTCGGGTAACGTACGTTCTCGTGGCTGGAGCTCTGCCATTCGTGCGCGGGATAAAGGACTGGTGTCGGGGGCTGCGACACCTTCTCATGCATGCGGCATCAAGATTTTTTTTTTGAATGTTGGTAGTCGGCCTACCAAATTCATTGACGAGAGGGAAAACGAGCTACACGGAAGCCCGGTGGGCAAAGCACCTGAGGGAGATGCAAAGGGGAAAAGAAAAAGGGTGAAGCCCAAACCAAAAAAAGGAAGAAAAAAAGCTAGCCTGGATCAGAAGGGATTCCAGCTCCTGCGAAGTTCCAGAGAAGGATCTCCTCCCTCACCTTCTGTACAAAGATATCCAACTACGGTGTCTTATTCTAAAATAGGCGCATGTTCCTTTCTCGCCATACTTCCCAAGATGTAAGCTGAATAAGACTGAGAGTTCCTTTTTTCCTAGCTTGTGTGGCGTTCGTGTAGCAGCTTTCCAGCCATTGCTTGATGCTACTTGGCTCTCCCCAGGTCGATGGCAACAGTGCTGGCATGCTGGTCAGTGAGGCAATAGTTGTCCAAGCGCGGCGCGTCCAAGGACATTCCGTGAGCAGATGCAAAGGTGTTTCCAAACTTCGTTCGTATAACAGGCAAAAATAGTTGTTTTCCCACCCTCGGCGCAAGAGAGTGTCCGCCATGAGGATCTTTCCAAGCAGCGTCGTCCACAAGAAAAAGCGGCATTTTCCTGGCACCCAGGATGCCCAAATCAGGTTATAGCCTTCCATGGGGACTGCTCCTTCAAACTGAAGGAGATATGCAGGGCGAGCGCTATATTCATTTGATTGCGTAAATCTCCAGGTGATGGTATCGGCTTGGTTCTCATGGAGGACCTATTCGTCAAGCAGCGACGCAAGTCGGGTGAGCTCCGAGGCCATATGCTCAGTAAGGCCGCTAGCCAAGTTCGATAGCCAGGTTTCATTGTACAACACCTCATTCACCGTGCAACTTTTCCGTGTTGATATCTTAAAAAGTGATGGGGCGATGACCTTGGGGCATTGTCCATTTAGCCATCAATCGTGCCAGAAATTAGCCTTCCGACCATCCCCTAGGTTGATTTCAGTGGCCATGGAGAAAAACATGCGCTCGTCCTCCAGCAAGGAATGGGAGAGGATGATGATGCGGACAGAGAATGTAAAGGAACCTATGGGAGAGGATGATGGTGGGATAACATGTGGTTGAATGACAGGTGGGGTTCGTGTTTTTTACTATACTTTGGCCGAGCTATTAGTTTTTATGTGGAATTCCAAACAAGTTTGCATGTCAACTCTCTCTGTTGTGGTTAAATATAGTTTTCATGTCTAATTTATGGTAGTTGCCACGTGCAATCAAACCATAGTTGCCATGTATGATTAACTACTTGCCACATGTGGTCAAACAAATAGTTGCCATGCGTGTTTACCTACTTGCCACTTGTGGTCCAACCATAGTTGCCATGTATGGTTACACATAGTTGCCATATGTGTTTACTTGGTTGTCACGTACGCGCAACTGCAGTTGCCATCTACCAACAAATCATAGTTGTCATGTGTGTTTATCTAGTTGCCGCATATGTGCAACTACAGTTGTCATCTATCACCGTACGAGCGTCATGTGGGAGAAGAGCAGTTCACCCACACACGCGTGAACTGGTTGGTGACTGTGTGGGCGGGAACTGCTTCTCCCACACGGCGCAGCTGGCAACCATGCGCTGCGGGTCGTGTGGGCGAGTGCTCTAACACCCACACAACACGCTATGCCTATGTGGCACTCAGATTCCTTTAGGATTCGTGCAAAACAGAATCAAGGTGGATCAAGACGTGTGGGCGATGTGCAAATATGTCACACATGTAGGCGTTATCATTTGGGTATATATAATATATAATATGCAGGCTATTGTAGAAAAAGAAGAGGGAGTATTTATGACGGAATCCTAGTTTTCTTTGGAGCGAAGCAAAGTCCTAGACAACAAAACCAACAACCCCTTCACTCATCCACATGTCTGGACGGACGGTCGAGATTCTTCTCGCAGTGGAGCAGGTGGACCTAGGCTCAGCCCCCTCATGGTCTCGTCCTCCTTCCTCTAGCCGACGCTCTTTAGATCGAAACCTCACGCGGCAATCGCATCCTCCACTCGGTAAACCTTTGCTCGCTGCCGACATGTCGATGCTGGACGCCTTTTTCGGCAAGGGCGGCTGTGACGGCGCCAAGTGGTACGGCTTCTCAGGAGCTGAGTTCTTAGTCTGTGGGGTTTATAATTGGCCGATTCTTTCTGGCCTGATGATTTCAATTTGATTCATTTCCTGGTCCGTGAAAACAAAACAAAAACACACAGCAAGGCGCTGCTCAAGCTATCCATCCCACGGATAAAGTTGTTGCGGAACCGCCGGGAGTTGCAGCTGCGCCAGATGCGCCGGGACATCGCCAGGCTCCTTGAGGCCGGCCAGGATGCCACAACAAGGATCAGGGTCCAGATTTCAAGGGACTGTTATGGGTTTATATATACGGCAGTAGAGTGGGATCAGGCCCTTGGGTTTTGGGGGTGATAATTGCTTCTTCTCTATGGTCGCGCAGGTGGAGCGCATCATCCGGGAGGAGAACATGATGGCGGCGTAGGAGATCCTGGAGCTCTTCTGCGAGCTCGTCGCTGCCCGCCTACCCATCATAGAGGCCCAAAAGTTTGTCACATGTCCTGTTCTTAGCCAGTAACATAAATGCTACTAGTGTTTGTAAATTTTTGCAATCGTTTTTTTTCTTGAGGTAGATTTGTGCAATCGTTTTTTTCTTGAGGTAGATTTGTGCAACCGTTTTTGTTGATCACGTGCCTTACATACAACCTCATCTAGGCATGTCAAAATCCTGTGGAGTGTGCTGGTGATGTATTGCGCGCCTAGGGTTTGATTCAAGTGGCTGCCTTGAACTGATTTGGTACTAGTTTATAAATAATGACAAATTTTTTGGCATAGTGAACTTATCGCGCTAAGTAAATCTCTCTAGTCCTAGCGTTCGCCAAAGTCTGTTGTTAGTGCTCTGTTGCACGCAGTTGAATGATGGATGTGGCATGTGACGAGTGCCATTGCTATTCAACTTAGAACCTGGCTTTCTTCCAAAAAAACCCGGATGTGCTCATTTGTTTCAAACGCGTAATGAAATGCATAATGTTAGTTCTTCGCTGTAATAGATATGCCAGATCTTTATTTTTCTGTAATAGAACAACTCATTTACTTGTATATTTTGAGATGATGCATATCTGGTAGAATATATATCCCTAAGCATCAGATTGTTGCCTCCTTTTGACCTTTTCCGAACTGAAGTGAAGTCCTGGCTTTATATGCATACTCCTGTTTGTGCCATGTACTACCTCCGTGCCTGAATATAATTCATTTTAAAGATGTCATTACAGACTACATATGAAGTAAAATGAGTGAATCTACACTCTAAACCATGTCTATATACATCCGTAAGTAGTCCGTAGTGGAATCTCTAAAAAGACTTATATTTAGGAGCAGAGGGAGTAGTTCTTTTGGTCTCCACACTACAAAAAAAATACACTTCTGTGATGATACGTGTTTGTCACAGTAGGTCACGTTTTCTGCCATGCATGTACATCCATGACAAATTTATGACAGAATCAAGATAGTCATACCTATGCTACCGTAGAAGTGTTCCATGACATTACCAAAATTATCATCACGGAAGTGTCCACTTCCATGACGATAAATAGTGCGTCACAGAAGTGCTTTCGTCAAGGGTGACCGGCACATGGCATCCACGGTAACGGAACGCCATTAAGCTATTGGGTCCAGATTTGGATCCTATAACCCGTTAACAGCCCAGACCAATGGGGATTTTCCACGTGTAAAATTCTGATTGGCTGACAGAAACACGTGTCAGCTCTACGTTGGCACAGGTGTCACTCATCCAATGGGCGAGATGCGCCTATGATATGTTGACACGTGGACCGGCCCAAAAGTGGCCCATAAAGTTTAAATGGGCCAGCCCAACTAAAGGCCCACAAGATTTTGCAGTCCATAATGGGCCAGCCCAGCAAAAGGCCCATGAGATTTTGCGTATCATAATGGGCCGTCCCAGCTAAAGGCCCGCGAGATTTTACGGGCCATAATGGGTCGGCCCAGCTAAAGGCCCGCAAGATTTTGCGGACCATAACGCGCCGGCCCAGCTAAAGGCCCAACATTGTCAGTTAAGGCCTGTCCTAAACTTGTCATCATCGCGGCCCATGGTCACTTCTGGCTCATTAACAGTCCGCTAAGTGTATGGGCCGAATTACGGCCCGGTGTATTTTCGGCATGTTAAAGGTCCTCCTTCATTTGGGCCCATTTACAGGCCATTGAAACTTTTGGCCCATAAACGACCGTGAAGGATTTGGGTCCTATTCGGCCATGTCTGACATTCGGCCTGTTAGAGGCCGACTATAGATTTGGGCCACTTTCGGCCTGTTGTGATTTTCGGCCTGTTAACCTCGGACGAAATCCATGGGCCATATGTGGCCCAATGTCACATCGGGCCCATTAATGGCCCATATAAAAATGGCGAAATCTAGCCCGACCGAACTTCCGGCCTGTTAAAGGCCCGTGTATTAGGTTGGCGCATTTACGGCCCGTCCGAATTTCGGCCTGTGAAAGATCCACATCATAAATGGGCCCAACCCATGTTTGTTATGGGCTCGAGATATTTACACCTATAAACGGACTATTGTTACCGAGGGCCCAAATTATGTTTAGGCCTGTTAAAGGCCCACTATGGGCACAGGCCTACCAGAAAAATATGTGATCTTATGCTAATATAGGCCCAGATATTTTTAGTGGGTTACATGCAAATTTCGGCCCATAATCATTTTTAGCCCAACTGGAATGGGCCCGACGAATGTTGGCATGTTGGGCTCCTACGAAGCTTTCGGCCAAATACATTACTAAGATAAACCTACACTATACAAAAATAGTGTCGTAATTATTGCAGCCTTTGGCAGCATCATAAAATGTTGTATCACAACAAAAGGCCTATTAGCATAAAGTTTACAGTCCTTGCAGATAAAAGCACCATCATATGTATAGAAGCACAGATCATTTGACCTGAGTGCTAATGTTTCAGGCTGTAGAATCTGATGGAGCAGCACGATCTTCACCTTTTTTCTGCCATTTCTCTTGAACAACAAAGTGAATGTCTGATAGTCTAGTTTCAAAACCATTCATATCTTGACGACATTTGTCAACCACTATTCTTGTTTCCAAAACGACGTCCATTAGGGATTGGACTTGTGTCTGGAGCACAGATATATCACTCTGTCTAGCAAGAAGATTTTGTTCAGTAGGCGATTTGGACGAGGTTACCTTGACAACCAACCCAGAATTATGCAGGAAGGTGCTTTTTGCACTGTTAGTGGAGAGATACCGACGCACTGCAGAAAGAGGTGACATTGTGCCTGTGGTAGGCTCGTCACCTTCAGGTGGATGTGGCTGTTCAATCATTTTTTCCATAGCTTCCTGAAAGTTTGAACTTCTAGATTAATGTACCAGATAAGTTACTAATGAGACAAAAACAAACAAAGTAGGTTACACATTTATACATAACTTATTTTGGTGAAGTACTGTAATACATTAGCATGTATTGTAGTGCCAACTACATAATAAAATCACTTTTGGAACATATGTCCATGTAGAATGCCTACTGTATTGTCTATTTCCTCACATTCGTTGACATCTAAGGATAAAGAGACATGGTTTAAATTAGGACGAACATAGTATGACATCATTCATATCATGGGCAAACAGATATAAAACAAACAGACTATTTTATCATTGTGTGCGCACATGAACATAACAACTAGAATACAGATCAAGGCCAAAAGAATATCCTTCATCTCTTTTAAACCATGTAAGGTGAAATGATACGTTAAGACAACTGTGTATAGAAGTGAACAGAGTAACTGACATTGGCTGCAAACCAAGTAGTTAAATGAACACATCACAGTACCAATCGGTTCAAAGGCAGGAGGACCGAGGACTTACAACAGCGGCTTGAACTGGTGTGCTCATGCCCTTCATCTTGCTGGTGTGGCAATCCTTGAAGATTTGCACTGCATTCGGTTCAGGTTCTTTTTGGTCCGCATAGGCTTTCCTCTATATTTAGAACAAGTCAATATAGATACGATAATATGGCACAGAAAAAAGAAGGAAGCAGTAGCTATTTACAAGAGCCTCGAAGTGTGCAATATAACTACGAGATCCTGTTGTCTGTTGGAATTTCAATTTAGAATGGTTGGTCTTGTTCTTCAAACAGTTAGCCTAGAAGAAAATACACTTGTAAGGCACATCCATAAATACAAGTTCAATATGTGGTCTGATCAAATACATATAGCCTACTTGATACTTTGGACCAGACTAGTGTTTAACGAGGGCTGTCCAGTCTTCATCTGTAATATATTCCACTGGAGATTATGCAACTCCCGTTTCTCGGAGGAACACTTTGTGTGCTACCAAACGTCACAACGTAACTGGGTGATTATAAAGGTGCTCTATAGGTGTCTCCGAAGGTATTTGTTGGGTTGGCGTATTTCGAGATTAGGATTTGTCACTCCGATTGTCGGAGAGGTATCTCTGGGCCCTCTCGGTAATGCACATCACTCAAGCCTTGCAAGCATTGCAACTAATAAGTTAGTTGCGAGATGATGTATTATGGAACGAGTAAAGAGACTTGCCGGTAACGAGATTGAACTAGGTATTGAGATACCTACAATCGAATCTCGGGTAAGTAACATACCGATGACAAAGGGAACAACGTATATTGTTATGCGGTCTGACCGATAAAGATCTTCGTAGAATATGTAGGAGCCAATATGAGCATCCAGGTTCCGCTATTGGTTATTGACCGGAGACGTATCTCGGTCATGTCTACATAGTTCTCGAACCCGTAGGGTACGCACGCTTAAAGTTCAGTGACGATCGTAATTAGGGTGTGACGCCCCAAGACCGGAGCTTCAGATGCCCTCCAAGGTTTCCGGGTTTCGTCGTGTGATTTGTTTGGTTCTTTGCATTCGTCATTGCATCATGCTGCATTTCATCATGTCATCATGTGCATTGTGTGTTTTTCATACATATTAAGTTGTTGCATGTTCCATGCATGAATCTTGCTTCATCACCTTCTCCTTCCCTCTCACTTCCTTCTTCTTTCATGTCTTTGCAAGCGACCGTATTCCTCCTCCTTTAATGTTCATCTTTTCCCTATAAATCTTGCCTCTTTCCTACACCCTCTCTGTCAGACTTCATCCCATTCGAAGTTGTTTTGGTCAGGTTCAAAAATGATTGAAGTTTGAGAATAATTCAAACTCTAATTATTTTTCTACCTTCTAAAAATGCCTGAGCAATTTATTCAAACCCTACATAAATCAGGGTTCCAGCTATATAGTTATATATCTCATATCTCTAACCAAAAACCCTTGGATTTTCCCCTTTGTTGGCTGTTTATTTATATAAACAATAATTTATAAAGGAAAGAATTTAGAGGGAGAGGGGGCCAGCAGCCAGGCCGGCCTGCTTCCTCAAGGCCCAGCAGGCCCATCTACCCCCACTCCTTTCCTAACCCTAAACCTCTCCCTGGCCCGACCCTCATCTCCCTCGCATCTCCCCAGCGCCGCCAGGAGCCCTGCGCTCGATTCCATCTCCCCTTTCCCTCCCGCAGTGCAGCCACCTCCCTCTCGACCTCCCTCTTGATCTCCCTTCAGTGCACGCCCCGTGCTCGATCCCTCCTGCCATTCAGCGTCGCCGCCCACTCCTCCCTCACCCACGCCTCATCCCGTCCCCTCTGCCTCCGCCCGGCACCTCACTACTGCCTCCTCGCCAGGGCCCTCGCAGGCTTATCCTCGTCGCAAGACCCTGCTTCGCCGCCAAGTCTCGCTCCTCCTGCCCCGGCTTCGAGCGCGAGGAACGAGCGCCTCCATCCCTCCTCGGTCGTCGGAGCATCCTTGACTTGGGCCTCGTCCGCGGCACCCCGGAGCTACGCGCCCGAGGCCCCCTCCTCGACCTCGCATCCCTCCTGTGCGCCTCTTGCCCGCCGGAAGGGCCTCATTCCTACATCCGGATGCGCCAAGCTCGTCGCCGTCCTCGCCCTACGAGCTCACCACCGTTCCGCTGCCTCGCTGCAATTGCTGCTTCATCGTCCCTTTCCGCTGCCTCCCGCGTCCGGTCGCCGCCGATGCCCACGACCAGCGATGTGCCTCTGCTCGCGGACGCCGCTGCCAGTGCCCGCACATTGATGCTGCTTCGCCGCCACCTCTCGTCGTTGACCGCCAAGACGGGTCTGTGCTGCCACGTTTTGGTCTCACCAAGTTCCGTCAAGCCGGCCGTGTACGTCTACCATCGCCGGGGGTTTCTTCAAGGTCGACTATGGCATGAAGATATGTACAACTACGCGGGTTCGCCGAGTACGATTACTCATGGGATCTGTCAAGTTCATCTATGTGCGTGTACGACTACTCATCCGGGATGCATCGAGCTCCTCTCAGAACGAACGGGAACGACTACCGTAGCGCCGAAGACCTTGGATGTCCGAACGAGTGCTGACCGAAACGCCTAAGTACTACTACTTCCACGATGAACGTTTTTCGCCAAGTACACCTTCGGATGGCCAAGTTCCGTTTCAAAATGTTCTACTACATCCGATGTGGATTTTGTCAGGTACCACACGGAAACGCCAAGTACCCCCTAAGCGCGAAGACGCCAAGACCGTTTCGGGATTCACCAAGTACCGCTACCGATGGCTCAAACATCTTCGAAACATGTACCGTCGACCCTCGAAGCCTCCGTGGACGTCAAGTCCCTCGCCATGATCCCGAACATCTACGGAAAATTGGGCAACTAAGAACGTGGACGACTACCGCCGCCAAGATCACAAGTACCTCTACCGTCGTCATGTACCCCTACTTCCACTACCGAATATCCCGAGAACGTCTACTTCCCCTACACCGCATTGAACTTCAACCCCTTCGATAATGCACGCTTCGAAGGTATAACTCCGAGACGACCGCTCGTGAACGAATGCATGTGTGATGTATGAGATGCTCGTGCTTGCTCCGTGCTCGAATTGTCGGTGCATGTTGCCCCTCTTTTGCCTTGTCATCATCATCGACTCATGGGACACCCGGTATCTGGGAGTGCCCCACCATCCTTGTATGACACGCATCCGCAAACTTCTCCTTTGCATCGGCATCTCAATCGAGTTACCGGAACTGGATCGTTGCCGTGGCACCCCTTTCCTTTCACTATAGTGACAAATGCTTCTTAATGCTCTTGTCAACTTTTAATAAAAATTGTAGAAACTTGAACATGTCATCCGCATCATGTTAACAATTTTAAGATGGTTAAAATTTATTGTTGCATTAAAATTGGTAATGCATATGGGAACTTACCGGATTTGTTATTTGTTATATCCGGCCCCATTTAAATTGTTTAGATGATATAGTTTTGTTATGCTTCACCTCTTGCCATGTTAATCAACATTTAATATTGTTGAGTACCTAACCAAGAGTGAACTAAATAAGTCATGTAGTGATTCGTCAATATGCTACTCGTAGCATATTGAGCTCCAATTAATTTGTAGTATTGGTTGTGCACTTGACCATGCCATGCTTCATTAAACCGGACATGCATCAGACTTGATTGTGCATCATGCCATGTTTATGTGTTGTTTGTTTACTATGTTGTGTGCTTCTTTACGGTATTGCTTCTTCGGGTTGGGTCCGATAACGTCGCGTTTGTGAGGACCCGTTCGACTACGTCCGTTTGTCTTCTTCATGGACTCGTTCTTCTTTCGTGCGGGATTTCAGGTAAGATGACCATACCCTCGAAATCACTTCTATCTTTGCTTGCTAGTTGCTCGCTCTTTTGGTATGCCTATGATGCGATACCTACCACTTGCTTATCATGCCTCCTATATTGTTGAGCCAAGCCTCTAACCCACCTTGTCCTAGGAAACCGTTGATTGGCTATTTTACTGCTTTGCTCAGCCCCTCTTATAGCATGCAGGTGAAGATGAAGTTTATTCCTTGTTGGAAGATGGAGATGTGGTTCCTTGTTGGAACATGTTTATATGTGGGGATATCACATTATCTCTTATTTAATTAATGCATCTATATACTTGGTAAAGGGTGGAAGGCTCGGCCTTATGCCTGGTGTTTTGTTCCACTCTTGCCGCCTAGTTTCCATCATATCGGTGTTATGTTCCCAGATTTTGCGTTCCTTACGCGGTTGGGTTATAATGGGAACCCCTTGATAGTTCGCCTTGAATAAAACTCCTCCAACAAGGCCCAACATTGGTTTTACCATTCGCCACCTAGCCTTTTCTTTCCCTTGGGTTCTGCAGACTCAAGGGTCATCTTTATTTAAACCCCCGGGCCAGTGCTCCTCTGAGTGTTGGTCCAACCTGTCAGCTGCCGGTGGCCACCAGGGGCAACTCTGGGCTGGCCTACCAGAACCTTGGACAATCCGGTGTGCCCTGAGAAAGAGATATGTGCAGCTCCTATCGGGATTTGTTGGCACATTCGGGTGGCTTTGCTGGTCTTGTTTTACCATTGTCGAAATGTCTTGTAACCGAGATTCCAAGTCTGATCGGGTATTCCCGCTAGAAGGAATATCCTTCATTGACCGTGAGAGCTTGTGATGGGCTAAGTTGGGACACCCCTGCAGGGATTTGAACTTTTGAAAGCCGTGCCCACGGTTATGGGTAGATGGGAATTTGTTAATGTCCGGTTGTAGAAAACCTGAAGTTGACCTTAATTAAAATGCACCAACCACGTGTGTAACCGTGATGGTCTCTTCTCGGCGGAGTCCAGGAAGAGAACACGGTGTTGGAGTAATGATTGATGTAGGTTGTTATAGGATCACTTCTTGATCATAGTTGTCCGACTGTGCTTTGCCTTCTCTTCTCGCTCTCATTTGCATATGTTAGCCACCATATATGCTAGTCGCTTGTTGCAGCTCCACCTCGTACCTTTTACCCTTCCTATAAGCTTAAATAGTCTTGATCGCGAGGGTGTGAGATTGCTGAGTCCCCGTGACTCACAGATACTTCCAAAACCAGTTTGCAGGTGCCGACGTTACCGAGCAGGTGACGCAACCAAGCTCAAGGAGGAGCTCGATGAAGATCTTGTGCTTTGTGTTGTTCCGTTTCAAGTTGATCAGTAGTGGAGCCCAGTTGGGGTCGATCGGGGATCTGTGTAGCATTTGGGGTAGTCTTCTTTCATTTTGGTTCCGTAATCGGACCTTGATTGTATCTGGTTGATGTAATGCTTTATTCATGTAATTGGGTGAAGTGGCGATTGTAAGCCAACTACGTGTCTCTGTCCCTTATGTATTACATGGGTTGTGTGAAGATTACCTCGCTTGCGACATTGCTTTCAATGCGGTTATGCCTCTAAGTCGTGCTTCGACACATGGGAGATATATCCGCATCGAGGGCGTGACATAGGGTTTTTGTGTTTTGATGTACTGAAGGTTGTTCGGTGTCCCGGATGTGATCACAGACATGACGAGGAGTCTCAAAATGGTCGAGATATTAAGATTGATATATTGGAAGCCTATATTTGGATATCGGAAACGTTCCGGGTGAAATCGGGATTTTACCGGAGTATCGGGGGGTTACCGAAACCCCCCGGGGGTTATTGGGCCTACATGGGCCCTAAGAGAGAAGAGGAGGGCCGGCCAGGGCAGGCCGTGCGCTCCCTCCCCCTAGTCCGAATAGGACAAGGAAGGGGGGGCGGCGCCCCCCTTTCCTCTTTCTCCCTTCCCCTTCCTTTTCCAACAAGGCAAGAGGGGGGAGTCCTACTCCCGGTGGGAGTAGGACTCCTCCAGGCGCACCCTTTGGGTCGGCCGCACCTCCCCCTCTCCCTCCTTTATATACGGGGGCAAGGGGGCACCCCATGACACACAAGTTGATCTCCGTGATCGTTCCTTAGCCGTGTGCAGTGCCCCTTCCACCATATTCCACCTCGGTCATATCGTAGCAGTGCTTAGGTGAAGCCTTGCGTCGGTAGAACATCATCACCTTCATCACGCTGTCGTGCTGACGAAACTCTCC
This sequence comes from Triticum aestivum, assembly GCF_018294505.1. Taxonomy (NCBI): domain Eukaryota; kingdom Viridiplantae; phylum Streptophyta; class Magnoliopsida; order Poales; family Poaceae; genus Triticum; species Triticum aestivum. Next base: position 378,686,242 of record NC_057812.1, on the reverse strand, counting down.
CTTAACACTTTGCAGGATCGGAGCTCGAGGGATGTCGCCGAGTTGAACGTGTGCAGAACTCGGAGGTGCCATACGTTCGGTACTTGGATCAGTCGGATCGGGAAGACGTACGACTACTTCGTCTATGTTGTGTCAACGCTTCCGTTGCCAGTCTATGAGGGTACGTAGATAACACTCTCCTCTCTCGTTGCTATGCATCACCATGATCTTGCGTGTGCGTAGGAATTTTTTGGAAATTACTACGTTCCCCAACAAAAAGAATGTGAGTCTTATTAGGAGGAAGCTAGAAAGTATGGGACAAAGCAAGACAATATTACTAATTGCGATGAATAACATTACTTACGGATAAATGGTCAAGGAAGGTGTTAAACTGGGTATTGTCTTTCTCATTCCTGTACTGGATCCACATTGGGAGGATACATGCATGACACCTAACGGCAATGGCTGCCTCTGATACTAACTTGGCTGACTCTGTAGCATCACGTGGCCTTTTTAAACCTGCCTCAAAATGGATCTCCATTCTTCCTCCTTTAGATTTTGCTAATCTGTCAAGCATTATCCCTGATATCTGTTTCCGCTTGCGTCGTGGTGCTAGTTCAACAACGAATATGGAAAGTGTTACTGTACATCAAACTGTGAGAGTACATATAAAGGAGCATGCAACTGCGACTTGACTTGGTCAGGTACCGTCTTGGTGTTGATGCTCATGAGGTTCATCTGATCTTGCCAAGTCCTGTTGTGTCAGCAGTGCTTCGGAAGTAGTGTTAGGTGTGAAGGCAGCTTGGGAACTGTCCAGTTCCGAAGCAAACGAACGAGTAACTCATTGAGATGCTGGTACAGTTGAAGGATGTTGCAGCTGGTGGAGCAGGTGATACTGTGTTTGTAGATTTAGCTGGTGGACTTGGACCTTCTACTGCACTATAAGTACCAGCAGAATCTGGACGGCAGATCCTTTTCTGTTTTACCCGACGAGTAACACCACTCCCTACTATATTATTTTCCTTGCTCTTTTTTGACTTTGCCATGTCAAGCCGTATCCACAACACAAAAGAATAAAATCGCTCTTCAGAACTCATTGATGCATGATACAGACAAGCAATACTTTGATGTAAGACAACCATATGAGGATAGAATATGTAAGAAAAATAGGACGACATGACATATTCACAGCTACGATGTGGAAACTAAGCAGAAGGATTTTCAATAAAATAGAAGTAATGCAAGCTAGACACCATATGAAAGATGCAACCAATATTACTCTGCCAAGTTAAAAGTGTCGTGTCATAAGTGGCAATTCAAAAAATTAGAAGCAGTACAACATAGAAATCAATGCAAGATGCAACCACTATCAAACTGCCATGTTAAAAGTGTCCAATCATGAGTGACTGATGCGGGATACACAACAACAGTACTTTGATATAAGAACATGGTATGATAGATAGATGCAGTGTATTCTAGACACAGAACGCCATGTCATATGCACATGTATAACATATGAACTCAGAAGGTGCAATTTAATCAAAATAGAAGAAATACAGGCTAGGCAACATATGCAACATCAAACCAATTATCACACTGTCAACTTAGAGCAAGCACGGCGATGGTGGAGTATGGGAGATGAACTCATCATGTAGACTTGGGACTTCAACTTCATTAGCAGTAGCAGTGGCAAATCTAGAGAGTCTCTGTTTGCGTCGGTGCGAAGGACCACCAACATCCCCTAACTTACTCATTTCCTTCCTATTTTTTGATATTGCCTTATGAAGTCAAACCCACAAGAAGATGAAAAAATTAGCTCTGCATAACTAGTTGATGCATGATACAGATGAACACTACTTTGATGTAAGGCAAGCGCAGGATAGGAGGATGGAATATCTACAAAAAAAGACAACGTTTCATATTCACACATACGATATGAGGATGGAATATGTATAAAAAAAGTAAGCGGAAGGCATTTCAACAGAATTAGAAGAAATGAAAGCTAGGCACCATATGAACATGCAACCAATATCACTCTATCAGGTGAAAAGTGTCTCGTCGTAAGTACCATTTCAAGAAATTAGAAGCAGTACAAGCTAGAAGACAATGCAAGATGCAACCTACATAATTGTCCCAAGTTAAATGAGTCTTATGGGTAAGTGATCGTTGCAGGTATAAGTTGTAAGCTATGCAAATGCAATTCAACATAATCAGAAGCAATACAAACTAGACATCATACGGAAAACGCAACCACATATAATAGTTCCAAGTTAGAGCAAGCACCTGTGATGGTGGAGTAGGGGAGATGTGCTCATCATGTACACGTGTGTTCTAGAAACAGGAACACGTGTCATATTCACAGGCATTATGTGTAAAGTAAGCAGATGCAATTCAACAAAGTTAGAAGCAATACAAGCTAGACATCATACGCAAGATGCAACCACATATAATAGTGCCAAGTTAGAGCAAGCACCTGTGATGGTGGAGTAGGGGAGATGTGCTCATCATGTACATGTATGTTCTAGAAACAAGAACACGTGTCATATTCACAGGCATTATGTGTAAAGTAAGAAGATGCAATTCAACAAAGTTAGAAGCAATACAAGCTAGACATCATACGCACAACCACATATAATAGTGCCAAGTTAGAGCAAGCACCTATGATGGTGGAGTAGGAGAGATGTGCTCATCATCTACACAGCTTCGTTGACTGTCTAGCCTTGCGTTGTCTTGCGAATCTTGTTGGGAGGATGGCGGAGTACAATCTGTAGAGAACCTCCATTTCAGTTGCTCGGAAGGACCACCATCATCCAATGCCTTGCCAATTTCCTTCAGCTTTATTGATTTTGCATTGTGAGGTCAAACCGACAAGAAAAAGGAATATAATTCGCTCTTCAGAACTCATCCATGCATGATACTGACAAACACTACTCTGATAAAAGGCAAAGTCATGATACGAGGATGGAATATGTATGAAAAAATGGACGGCTTGACATATTCACACCTATGATGTGGTAACTAAGCAGAAGGCACTTCAACAAATTAGAAGCACTACAAACTAGACACCATATGAAAGGTGCAATCAATATCACTCTACCAACTTAAAATTGTCTCATCATAGGTGGCGTTCATCAAACTAGAAGCAATACATGCTAGAAATCATATTCAAGACGCAAACCAATATCACACTGCCAACTTAAAGGTGTTCCATCATAAGTGACTGATGCAGGATACACAAGAAGAGTAGTTTCATGTAAGAACATGGTGTGATAGACAGATATAGTGTGTACCAAAAACAGGAAAGCGTGTCATATTCACACGTATCATGTGTAAGCTAAGCAGATGCAGTTTACACTAATTAGGAGCAATACAAGCTAGACACCATATGCAACATGCAACCAGATATCACACTGCCAAGTTAGAGCAAGCACCTTGGATGGTGGAGTAGGGGAGCGGAGACTTGGACCTTGTAATGCACTATCAGTACAAGGAGAATTGGTACAGATGCTCCGTTTATGTTGCTGCAGACGACCACCATCATCGCTTTCCTTACTCTTTTCCTTCCTGTTTCTTAATTTTGCCTTGTCAAGTCAAACCCACAAGAAAAAGGAATAATATTTGCTCTTCAGAACTCATTGATGCATGATACTGACGAACACTACTTTCATGTAAGGCAGCCGCATGATAGGAGGATGGAATATATATATATATATATGAAAAGCAGGACGGCGTGACATATTGACATGTATGATGTATAAAGTGTAAACTAAGCACAAGGTGTTGGAACTTGTTAGAATCAATGCAAGCTAGAAACCATATGAAAGATGAAACCAATATCACTCTGCCAAATTAAAAGGGTGCCCTAACAAATGTATTTAACCAAATTAGAAGCAATACATGGCAACAGGCTAGAAATAATATGCAATATGCAACGAATAAAGGTGACTCATCATAAGTGATTGATGTAGGATATAGAAGAGAGGTAGTTTCATGTAAGAACAAGGTTCACACATGTAACACCCTCGATGCGGCTATATCTCCTACGTGTCAAAGCACGACTTAGAGGCATAACCGCATTGAAAGCAATGTTGCAAGTGAGGTAATCTTCACACAACCCATGTAATACATAAGGGAAAGAGATACATAGTTGGCTTACAATCGCCACTTCACACAATTACATGAATAAAGCATTACATCAACCAGATACAATCAGGGTCCGACTATGGAACCAAAATAAAAGAAGAACCCCAAATGCGACAAGGTCCCCGATCGACCCCAACTGGGCTCCACTACTGATCAACTAGAACGAAACAACACAAAGGACAAGATCTTCATCGAGCTCCTCCTAGAGCTTGGTTGCGTCATGTGCACAGACTCATCGGCACCTGCAAGCTGGTTTTGGAAGTATCTGTGAACCACGGGGACTCAGCAATCTCGCACCCTCGCGATCAAGACTATTTAAGCTTATGGGTAAGGTAAAGGTATGAGGTGGAGCTGCAGCAAGCGACTAGCATATATGGTGGCTAACATACGCAAAAGAGAGCGAGAAGAGAAGGCAAAGCACGATCGAGAAACTATGATCAAGAAGTGATCCTAAAACAACCTACGTCAAGCATAACTCCAACACCGTGTTCACTTCCTGGACTCCGCCGGAAAGAGACCATCATGGTTACACACGCGGTTGATGTATTTTAATTAAGGTCAACTTCAGGTTTTCTACAACCGGACATTAACAAATTCCCATCTGCCCATAACCACGGGCACGGCTTTCAAAAGTTCAAATCCCTACAGGGAGTCCCAACTTAGCCCATCACAAGCTCTCACGGTCAACGAAGGAATAGACCTCCTCCCGAGACATTCCGATCAGACTCGGTATCCCGGTTCCACAAGACATCCTCGACAATGGTAAAACAATTCCAGCAAGACCACCCGATGCACCGACATCCCGATAGGAGCTGCACATATCTCATTCTCAGGGCAACACCGGATAAGCAATCCGTACAACTAAAACCATCCCTCGAGTTTCCCCGAGGTGGCGCTGCAAGGGGCTCTAGTTTGGACCAACACTTAGATAAGCACTGGCCCGGGGGGGTTAAAATAAAGATGACCCTTGGGATGCGCGACTCCCAAGGGAAAAAGGCTAGGTCACGAATGGTAAAACCAAGGTTGGGCCTTGCTGGAGGAGTTTTATTCAAGGCAAATTGTCAAGGGGTTCCCATTATAACCCAACCGCGTAAGGAACGCAAAATCCAGGAACATAACACCGATATGACGGAAACTAGGGCGGCAAGAGTGGAACAAAACACCAGGCATAAGGCCGAGCCTTCCACCCTTTACCAAGTATATAGATGCATTAATTAAATAAGATATATTGTGATATCCCAACAAGTAAAACAATGTTCCAACAAGGAACGATCTCCATGTTCCAACAAGGAACAAACTTCAATCTTCACCTACAACTAACAACGCTATAAGAGGGGCTGAGCAAAGCGGTAACATAGCCAATCAACGGTTTGCTAGGACAAGGTGGGTTAGAGGCTTGGTTCAATAATATGTGAGGCATGATAAGCAAGTGGTAGGTATCGCAGCATAGGCATAGCAAAAGAGTGAGCAACTAGCAAGCAAAGATAGAAGTGATTTCGAGGGTATGATCATCTTGCCTGTAATCCCGCAAGGAAGAAGAACGAGTCCAAGAAGAAGACAAACAGACATAGATGAACGGGTCCTCACAAACGCGATGTTATCGGAACCAACCCGAAGAAGCAACACCGGAAAGAAAGCAAACAACATAGTAAACAACCAACACATGAACATGGTATGATGCACAACCGAGTATGATGCATGTCCGGTTTAAAGAAACATGGCATGGCAAAATGCACAAAACAATCCTACAAATTAGGTGGAGCTCAATATGCAACGAGTTGCATATTGACGAAACACCACATTAATTAGTTAGTTCTCTCTCGATTATGTACCCAACAATATTAAATGTTGTTAAGCATGTCAAGAGGTGAAACATAAAGGGATTATCTATCTAAACAATTTAAATGGGGCCGGATAAAGCAAACAACAAATCCGGTAAATCCCCATAAGCATTAGTAAATTAATGCAAACAACAATTTAAACCATCTTAATGTTGTTAGCATGATGCGGATGACATGATCAAGTTTATGCAATTTTATTAAAAGTTGACAAGAGCAATATGAAGCATTTGTCACCGTGGTAGAAAGGAAAGGGGTGCCACGGCAACGATAACGAAAACGGTGCCACGGCAGCGTTCCAGTTCTGGTAACTCGATTGAGATACCGATGCAAAGGAGAAGTGTGCGGTTGCGTGCAGAAGATGGTGGGGCGCTCCCGGATACCGGGTGTCCCACGAGTTGGCGACAAGGAAATGAGTGACAAATTGGACACAGTGCAAACATGAGCATCTCAAACATCGCAAGCATTCGTTCACGGACGTCGTCTCAGGGTTATACCTTCGGAGCGGGCAAAGGGGACGGTTCTTGTTCGTAGAGGGAAGTAGGAGTTCTTGCGACGACGGTAATGGAAGTAGTCATTCTCGCTGCGGTAGTCAAACTTGGCGATACCGTTACACGAGTCTTCGGCAATGGTAGTGGTACCCATTTGTAGTCGTGCACATTCGTAGATGTTCGAGGTCACGGCGAGGATCTTGACGTCCACGGAGTCTTCGAGGGTCGACGGTAGTGGTACTCGGGTCGTCGGCGATGGTAGTTGTACAAGGTCGTCGTGGGAGGTAGAGGTACTCGCGAACTTGTCGGATCCACGGCGATGGTAGTGGAACCTCACGGATTCGTGGTCTCCGGGCGGTCTCGGTCTTGACAGTGGGGTACTTGACACATCCCGGATATGTAGTCGTACTTGACGAATCCAAAATACTCGTGCTCGGCATGGGTGCAACGGAGGCATCGTCTTGCGTTTTGAATCTGGGTCATGTTCGTATAACCGTTCGCATCAATGAAAAAAGGGCTTCGTCTTGAGGTGCTTGGCCGTGGGCGACGGAGCACATGGTGGACAGGGCGCCCCTGGCCTTGAGGTCACAGCGGAGCTCGGGTCAACGACAACGAAGGTAGGGAGCATGGCTGGAGGCGCTGGGAACAACAACAGGCGACGGTAGCGGACAAGCGAGGCGAGGCGGAAAGCTGGTGGCGGCGCTTCTGGTCCCAGCGGGAGGAAAGAGGATCCAGGAGCTGCTCGGGAGGCGCGACGCCGAGGGAGGAGAGGAGGCTGCAGCTTGGTCGTGGCTTCGTCGGCCGGCGGGGTGGAGCTCCGACGGTGGCTACCCTCGGCCAGGGAGGAGGCAGGAGCCTGGGAGCGCGGTTGACGACGGGAGCGAAGAGGGGGAAGGCTTCATGGAGGAGATACGACGCCTAGGAGACCCAGGCGAGCTTGATGACCAGGGCCATGGTCGCGGGCGCACGAGGAAGAGAAGAAGAAGGCGAGCGCGAGGCAGATGCAGATCACCATGGGAGGCTACTAGGAGACGGGCAGAGGAGTTGAGGCCTCTTGAAGGTCGAGGTCACCGGCGGGGCCTGGAAGTTGCCGCTGGAGGGCGCGCGAGGAGAGAGGGTGAGGGATCAGTGCTCGAGCGAGGGAGGGACCGAGAGGGAGATCGAGAGAAAGAGGGGGGTCGCGCCTGCGTGCGTGTGTCTCTGGCGGCGCAGGAGGACGAGGGCACGATCGAGGGGAGTGGGTGCACGCTAGGGTTAGGAAGGTTCGTGGGCATTGGCCTTGGGCCGGCCCAGTAGAGAGGGAGGGGCTGCTCCTAGAGAGGCCGGCGGCCGGGCCTTAGGCCAAATTGGTGGGAAGGAAAAGGCCAGAGGCCTGGTCTGCTGTCTCTCCCTCATACTTCTCTTTATTTGCCAAAACAACAAATAACAAAGAAAGAAAATGAGAGAAAAAAAGGTCGGAGAAGGAATTTGGGCACGGGGATAATTTCCCCGGACTCACAAAAATGTGCACGGTCAAAGAAAAGTAGGAGTGGACATGATTGCAAGAATTAAATTCAAAGTCATTTGAATTTAATTGAAAAGGTTTGAACAAGGGCTAGGAATTAGAAATGTCCAAAAATGTTGAGAATTTAGGTGGAGTTCCGGAAAATGACGAAAGGATATATGACAAAGTTAGAGGCCAAGAGTTTGTGATAACAAAGGCATTGAGATTTATTTTGCAAGTGTGTTCTGGTTAATTCCAACAAATGAAATATTTAATATAGCTCCCTAATATCGGGAGGATATGTTATAAAGAGAATCACCATGTGAATTCCCTCGATTTAAATGGATCAAAGATCCATGCCATTTATTTAGTTGAGTTGCAAAAGATTTATGAGATGATGGCATGATGACATGATGCAATGCAAAAATAAAAGGGCAGGCACAAATGAAACACACGGCAAAACTCGGAACATATGGAAGTATTCTCGCGCATCGGTCTCGGGGCGTCACAACACTCCACCACTACAAGAGGATCTCGTCCCGAGATCTAGGATGGCACCGGAGGGGAAAACGGAAAAGAAAGAGAAGAGGTAAAACTAAGTTGCTTCTTTGACAAACGAGAGAAACCAAAGAACCTTGAGAGGTTAAGCCATTTCGAGAAAAAGAATACAACGGAGATGCACGAAGTTGAAGAACACTCCGTTAGAAAAGAGGGACAAGGAAGAACAAATTCGGACAGCACTCCGGTAGAAAGAGACATGAAACTTGATAAGACGAAAAGAACTTGAACAGAAGGGCACAACACTCCGGTTAAATGGATAGGCATGAGAAGAACATGATCTTTGACAAAACGAGATGATGGGTGAAAATAACAACATCGCAATGCCTCCGGAACGAAAGAATAGAAGATAGATAATAGAAATAGGAGAATGGAGAAGAAAATGCCAACTTCTGCCACAAAAGAGTTTGAAAAGGCATCTTTAGGAGAAGGGTCGAACGAAGTTGTTGGAAGACCCACAACGAAAAGAAGAAGGTTGTAGTGGACTTATGTGAAACATCTCAAGACTATGAGGTGAAATTCCGCCACTAACGGGAAAAGAATTGGATTGGTATGAACAAATTGGCGAGAAAGTATGTCGCACCGGAAAGGATAAATGAAGAAATTGGATCATTTATAAGCACCATATAACAACAATCCTTAGGGAAGGCTTTAGGTGAAATATAACCCAAGACAAATCCAACGAATAGGTTGATGGATTTAAAATACCTCATTATTAACAATGTGTGAATCATGAAGCATGAACTCAAATTATCAAGAATGATGTAAAACCACCTCCAATGATACGGTAGAAAGAAATGCACTCCGGATTGCAAGATGAAGAAATACTTGAGATCTTCTGAAAATAATCTTGCTGAACGTTTCGAGAACGGATTAAGTCCTTTATGGACCATCATGTAGAACCTTCATGAAGAACTCCGGTAACAAAAGGAATGAATCAAATGAAAGGAAAGGGAAGTTGAAGACCCAAGGTGAATCCTTGTAATGATTTATTTGAATCTCCGTGGTGATATAATTGCGAGAGGTAGGAACTCCGGGACAAAGATAAAATGAACATTGAGATCAAGAATTTTGATGAACCTCCGGAATAGGGACTTAATCATTTGGATGGAACAAGAATAAGAATTATGTTATGCGTATCCTTCAACAATTTAATTGCTGACAAGCAACGGATTTGACATACTACTTATCCTCGTAGAAAGATTAAGATAGATATAGCGCAAACTTGAGAAAGTCTTCAATGATCCACCAGTAGAATTTGAAAAACACGAATGAATTGATATGATAACAAGGTAAGAAGAATCTTGAATGAACCACCGTAAGAATTGAAAATGAACGAAGAAGAGAAAAAAAATAAAGAAGCACCGGGAAGAATTAGAGAAGAAATGAAGATACTTGAGGGGAATTTAGATAAAAGATAATGAAGAGATCACGAACTGATTAGAGATCACTTGAATGAAGCACCGGTAGGATTGGAGAATGATAACTGAAAGCAGAGAATTAATAAATCTTCTGAAATGATGGGCTCCGGAGAAACAAACTAGAAAGACTCCTGAATTACTCTGGCTGGGTGAAAAGAATTCTCACAATCGAAAGCAATTATGAGAGGAAGGCAACAAGCTAGAATCACGAATCTTGAAGAGAATGGAGCAAGATTAAAGAGAAACTCTTCTTCGGTCTTCAAAATCCGAGAATGACGACGAGAAACACCACCATGAATTATTGAGATACTCCGGGATAAAAATTAGAAAGGTTGAACCAAAGATGAAAAGAATTTGAAAGATCTTGGAGAAAAACATATGACTGATGATAAATCATTCTTACATCAAACTTCAAAAGAATTTGAGGATAGCTTCGGGAAAAATAGAAGAGTCAGGTAAGATCCTGGGAAAGACCTGTGGGTTAGCGCCCACTCAAAGAAACACCATAGAACAATTCAAAAGAGAGAAAGCACCGGTTGAATTAAATGACTTGAATGAGGGAACATCCTCGAAAGAGCTTGAACGAATGCAGAGTGGAAGCACGAACCTTCGAGACATCTTCAGCACTCCGGAACAATTGAATAACGAGAGGAGAATGAATATGAGGTGCACCGGCATGAGAAGGTATTTGAAACGAGGAAAAAGGATATGGTCAACACCGCAAACTTGGATTAAATCTACTTGAGAAGGGAAAAGAATGAAGGATGACGAACTTGATGCTCCGTTAGTATCTTCATGAGAATCACCGGATAAGAACATTGAAGGAAAAGAATGGAGAGACTTCACATCAATAAGATGGATACTCGATTAAGAAATCTAAGTCCTTAAAGAAAAACAAGGGAGGGATGGCGGGAAAAAACAAAAGCAACTTAGAGATGGATGAAACAAACAACATTGAGAAGAACTGATAATTGATCTTGTGAATGTTGAAGTGATCGGATCCACTTGAAGAGAGACACCCCGGTAGAACAAGATTGGCATAACAATCTCGATTATCGAGAAGGATCAGTATTCACATCAGAGTACGAGAACACCATTTGGGGAAGGTATGGAATCAACACTTGACATTGAAGCAACTCGAATACCACAACTCAAAAACAAAACAAAGGATTGGCTTGCAAAATAAGCCGGAACAAACATATGATAGAGATTTCGTCCGAAGTTTTCGTGGTGGGGCCTACACGGGCTCGATCGTATAGCACCATCATGTACAAGGCAGTGCACATGACATACGAAGCGTCCCCGAGTCGGCATAGCCAAGGACTCTTTAAGACACAACGAGACCACTGTAAAACCGACCGTGAATAGGTGGACCACTAGACGTCGAACCCCAATTTCATATCATACACCTATTGGAAAGATATCCTAAGAGCTACTTGAATTCCCACTTATGAAACTCCCGAACCTTTCCGGTTATGCAATCAGGTGTTGGGGATACAGGGGAAGCATAATATCTCACCCAAAACTAGCAAATCCTACATCCAGTTGTATCCATCCTTCAACACATAACCAAGAAACCTTCGGAAATCATCTACCTCAACCTTCAAAAAGCATCCGTTATACAAGTTATGGCAATACTCCCGAACTCCCACCCCAGTACTGGGTGGCGTCGAGGTTATCTCACCAACAACTGCATAAAAGAGATTTCCAATGTCGGCGAACTAAACTCAGGTATTCCAGAACTGTAACGATAAAATTGTGACGACAACACCTCGGAGCAACTATATGGGAGGCATGATAAGCAAGTGGTAGGTATCGCAGCATAGGCATAGCAAAAGAGTGAGCAACTAGCAAGCAAAGATAGAAGTGATTTCGAGGGTATGATCATCTTGCCTGAAAACCCGCAAGGAAGAAGAACGCGTCCATGAAGAAGACAAACGGACATAGACGAACGAATCCTCACAACACGACGTTACCAGATACAACTCGAAGAAGCATCACCGGAAAGAAGCAAACAACATCGTAAACAAACATCACATAAACATGGAATGATGCACAACGAAGTATGATGCATGTCCGGTTTAAATATGCATGGCATGGCAAAGTGCACAAACAACACTACAAGTTAAGTGGAGCTCAATATGCAACGGGTTGCATATTGACAGAACACCACATCAATTATTTAGTTCTCTCTCATTTATGTACCCCAACAATATTAAATGTTCTTAACATGTCAAGGGTGAAGCAAAGTAAACTACCTGTCTAGTCAAGTTTAAATGAGGCCGGAAGCAACGAACAACAAATTCCGGTAAATCCCCATATACATATTTTAGATTTGGTGCTGTTCTGCCCTAAACACAATTTTAGAGTTGTTAAACATACAAAGTGATGCCACCATGTTAAACTAGGCATTTTTCTACCCCATTTACATATAAAGATTATTTAATTTGGAGCTACGGTTATTTAGTTATGAATTAAATCATTTTAATATGGCAATAGGCAAATATAAGCAAACATCATTTTAAACATTTTAAACATAGATGAAAGTTGCAAATTATTAAACTAGATGAAAATCTAAGCAAGTTTCATATATAAAACATTTTGATATGATGCACGGTTCATGAGTAATTATATGCATGAAGTGCAAGGGTTTTTCTGCAATTCTGCAATCTCTGGGATAAAAGAAAAAACATAACAGGAAAAAAAACACGAATGGGCCGAAACTGGTTGGCTCATCAATGCACAGGAGGGGCTGGGGGTTCTCACAGCGGGTCTTGGGCCGGACGGTGGTGAGGTAGGCCGGATCTGGGCTTGGAGGCTACTGGGCCGCAGCTGGAGAGGAGGCCGGCCCAGGCGAGTAGCGAGGCCGCTCGGTCAAAACGGAGGGAGTCAACGAGGCTCCGCTAGCTCGTCTTCGGCGCAGAGGAATCAGGGGCGCGGCGGCTGGGAGTCGAACTCCGGCGAGCGGGGCATAGGGGCGGCGAGGTGAGGGACTTGGCGATGGAGGCGGACTACAGGTGCGGCGGCCTGGAGCGGCAGCGAACCAGTCGTTGCAGTGGGTGTTGGAGCGGCTCGGCTTGATGCATAGGAGGCGCGGGGTGAGCAGGATGGAGAGGATGCAGCAGCGGGACTCGAGGAGCTCGGCGAGAATCGAGCACGGAGGAGGCTAGGAGGCGTGGGGACGGCGGATCCAGGCAGCGAGGCGGTAACCCGGCGAGATCCAAGGCGAGGCAGGGGTCAGTGGCCATGGTGTTTTCCTAAACAGAGAGAGTCGAGAGGGAGTTGAGGACACATAGAAGAAAAAGAAGGAAGGAAGGAGGAGAAGGACGGCGCACGAGGGACGGGCCTGGAGGTCGCTGGCAGGACGGGCTCGCTGGCACGACGCGAGGAGGCTCGGGAGGCCCTCTCCAAGGGTGCTCGGGTGAAGGAGCTCTGGAACAGGGAAGCGAGGTGGTTTGAGGTGGAGGCATGCAGGGGATCCGGCGGCCGCGGGGTTGAGGACGAGGTGGAGGCAGCGCGGTCTCCGGTTGCTGCTACTACTCCGGCGAGGTGGCTCGGGCACGCTGGTTCCTCGGGCATGAGGGATCGAGCAAGGAGGAGGGGGTTACGCTGGTTGGTGGGTTGGAAAAATCGAGGGGGGATTTTTGGACTTGGAGAGATCCCGAGGTGGGATAAAGTGCGGCGGCGGTGGCAGGGACAAATCCCCTAGATTTTAGGGTTGGCTTGATTGGGTAGGTGGTGGACTATATATATAGGGACAAACGGATTAGGTTTGGACCCTCCGATCAAAATCAGACGGTCTCGGATATATAGGTTAGGGAGCCCAATTAAGAAAATGGAGACGTTTTGTAGATGTTCGGGGATGATCCGGACACAACGGTGGCGACAGTCCGGGTCGGGTTCGGGACAACTTTTGGACGCGTGCGAGGGGGGCTGCGGGCTGACGAGAGAGGTTAGGTTGGACCTGGCGGTAGGTAGTGAGCTGTGTAGAAAGTCTCGAGCTGAGAGAAGAGAAGAGAGGGAGGCCCGACGACTGTTTCCGGAGACCGAAAACGTCCGACGAAAAGACCGGCTATATTGCCGCTATAGTTAATCGTTGGGGCGTCAAGCGAACTCCAAATGCGATGAAACTTGGCAGGCGGCCTACCTACACTATAATAAGACCACACGCCAACTTTCATCCCATTTCGAGAACATTTTCCGGCCACTTATACAATACTATTCGAACATGTCGCGGACGCGTGCAAGTGTGGTTGGACTCAGAACGGACAACGGAAGGAACGGGGAGACCCGGACGGATGCAAGTTTTGAAAACATGATGATGCAATGCACATGATGACATGGCAAGATGCAACACGCAAGAAAATGACATGGCAACAACAGCGAATAACAGGATGACACCTGGCACATTGGTCTCGGGGCGTTACAACACATAGATGTAGTGTGTACCAAAAATAGGAAGGCATGTCATATTCAAAGGTATAATGTGTAAACTAAGCAGATGCAATTTACCCTAATTAGAAGCATTACAAGCTAGACACCGTATGCAACATGCAACCACATATCACACCGCAAAGTTAGAGCAAGCACCTGTGATGGTGTGGGGGAATTGTGGTCATCAACTAGAGAGCTACGTTGACTATCTTCATTTAGCCTTGTTGTTTCTTGAGAATCATGTGGGGAGGATGACACTGCACTCTTTAAACGAGTATGGCGTCTCATAGTAACCCACCCGGGTGACTGTCTCATCATAAGTGATTGACGAGGGATACAAAAGAGCATTAGTTTGATGTACGAACATGGTTAATAGACATATGTAGTACTCCCTCCGTATGGAATTACTTGTCACAAAAATGGATGTATCTACAACTAAAATACATCTAGATACATTCATTTCTTGGACGAGTAATTCCGAACGGAGGGAGTATGTATCAAAAACAGGAAGGCATGTCATTATCAAAGGTATAATGTGTAAAGTAAGCAGATGCAATTTAACCAAATTGGAAGCAATACAAGCTAGACACCATATGCAACATGCAACCACATTTGACAGCGCGAAGTTAAAGCAAGCACCTGGGATGGTTGTGTGTGGCAATTGAGATCATCAACTGCAAAGCTATGTTTACTGTCTCCAACTACTGACACTTCATCCTTTAGAGCGCTAAAACACTTAGTGCTTATCTTCGAATTACACTAGAGCGGCTTCTGTCTTTTCTTTTCAGCATTCATCAACACTACGTTAGAGTCTGAAATACCCATGCATGAAAAACAATAGTGAGAGTATGGGTGAAGTGTGTGCACAATTAGTACAGTGTAAAGGTAGCAGATAGCAGGTCGGTGAGAAATAGATGACGGGAGACATATGATAATTCCGCAACATGCATGGCACACTAAATTACTACAGGATTCTATGAAAATAACATTCAACTGAAAACAAATAGGTCAGTCCATTTTTTCTGCACCGTCCAATGTACAAAGAACGGGCAGATCGCCTTCATC
This sequence comes from Triticum aestivum, assembly GCF_018294505.1. Taxonomy (NCBI): domain Eukaryota; kingdom Viridiplantae; phylum Streptophyta; class Magnoliopsida; order Poales; family Poaceae; genus Triticum; species Triticum aestivum. The sequence goes on along the minus strand of NC_057812.1, from coordinate 378,670,830 downwards.
TACCTCCAGCCAGTCAGTGTTGACGATCTTCCTTGAAACGGCAGCGACCACCGGTCCAGTCCCCTACCTGTGCCCTCCCCTCGACCTCACCGCACCGTCATGCTTGGCACCGCCCCCCGGCAATCCATTCAAGCCCCGCCGACCTCTAGATCGGGCGCAAGCAGCTCCTGCACCACACACCCCTATGATAGACACCGATGTGCCGCTTCCGCGGCGAACAGGCGGACTAGGTGCTCCTTGCACCTAAGCGGGTGCTGCTTCTTTTAATTGTGGTTCGACTGACCCTGAATTGAAATCCGGGCGGGCTACTGACCTCTAGCAAAGGTGAAATAGTAAAGGGAGGAAACCTTGTGCATTTAGTATCACGAAGAAGATGCAGTAAGAAGCGCTCAACTAGTTTCTTTCATGGGATGAATACGGTGTGAGCAGAGTGATATGTCTCCATCATATCTATAATTTTTTATTGTTCCATGCCAATATTCTACAACTTCATATACTTTTGGCAACTTTTTATACTATTTTTGGGACTAACATATTGATCTAGTGCCCACTGCCAATTCCTGTTTGTTGCATGTTTTTTGTTTCGCAGTAAATCCATATCAAGCGGAGTCCAAACGGGATAAAAACTGATGGAGATTTGTTTTGGAATATATGTGATTTTTTGGAAGAAAAATCAACGCGAGACGATGCCCGAGGGGGCCACGAGGCACGGGGGAGCGCCCTGGGCCCTCATGGCCACCCCGTAAGGCGGTTGATGCCCTTCTTCCGCCGCAATAAAGCTAATATCCAAATAGAGATCGTGTTAAAATTTCAGCCCAATCGGAGCTACGGATCTCCGGGAATATAAGAAACGGTGAAAGGGCGGAACCTGAGAACGCAGAAACAAAGAGAGATAGATCCAATCTCGGAGGGGCTCTCGCCCCTCCCATGCCATGGAGGCCAAGGACCAGAGGGGAAACCCTTCTCCCATCTAGGGAGGAGGTCAAGGAAGAAGAAGAAGAAGGTCCCCCCTCTCCCCTTCTCTTTCGGTGGCGCCAGAACGCTGTCGTGCCCATCATCATCATCACTGTGATCTACACCAACACCTCCGCCATCTTCACCAACATATCCATCACCTTCACCCCCTCTATCTACAGCGGTCCACTCTCCCGCAACCCGCTGTACCCTCTACTTGAACATGGTGCTTTATGCTTCATATTATTATCCAATGATGTGTTGCCATCTTATGATGTCTGGGTAGATTTTCGTTGTCCTATCGGCGGTTGATGAATTTCTATGATTGATTTAATTTTCTTGTGGTTATGTTGCTGTCCTTTGGTGCCCATCATATGAGCGTGTGCGTGGATCACACCATAGGGTTAGTTGTATGTTGATAGGACTATGTATTTGTAACGCCCCGAGACCGCTACGCCAGGTGTCTTCCAGTTATTCGCCGTTGTTGCAATGTGATTTGCTTGCGTGTTGTATCTTGTCATGTCATCATGTGCATTGCATCAACATGTTTTCAAAACTTGCATTCGTCTCGGTCTCCTCGTTTCGTCCGTTGTCCGTTCTGAGCCCAGACACACTTGCACGCGCCCGCGTCATGTCCGGTTTATTATTTTATAAGTGGCCGGAAAATGTTCTCGGAATGGGATGAGAGTTGACGTGTGGTCTTATTATAGTGTAGATAGACCGCCTGTCAAGTTTCATCGCATTTGGAGTTCGTTTGATAGCCCAACCGTTAAACTATAGTGACATTATAGTCGGTCTAACGTCAGACGTTTTCGGTCTCCGAAAACGGTTGCCGGGCCTCTCTCTCCTCTCTTCTTAGCCCATCTCTATCTAGCACAGCCCACTAGCCCACCTATCTAACCCCCCTCCGCTCCGGGTCGTCTGATCGAGATCGAACGGCTCCGCGAAACAGCCTCAACCCTCCTAACCCTAGCCCCCTTGCCTTATATAGACCCCCTCCATGCCATTTTTGGCATCCCTAGCCCTCCACCTACCTCTAGCCCCCCTCCCCTCAATTTCAGTGCCGAACCCCTCACTGGCCTCCACTTGTCGCCGCCGCCCTTGGTCTCTTCCTGCACCGCCTCCTCGCCGGCGCCACATGGCGCGCTCCTAGTGGCCAGCCGCCACCGTGTGGTCACACGCTGCCAACGGGACGATGCCACGTCGCCCCTGGCCTCCTACCACCTCCCGCAGCCCTGCCAGGCCCGAGAGGGGCTCGCAGAGCCCAACTGTCGCCGCCGTCGCAGCCCACGCGCACTCGCGCGACCCGGCCTCCCGCTTCCTCCTCGATCCCGACTTGGATCGAGGGACTCTACCCCGCTGCGCCATCTCCTCACCGCCGACAAGCTCGCCGGAGCCTGCTCGCGTCGGTCACCTCGGCAGCAGGCCAGTGCCGCCCTCGCCTCCCTCTATTCCCTTCCCGTTCTTCTCCCCCCCCCTCACCGGATCTCTCTCTCCTTCGCAGCAAGCCTCCACTGCTAGGGACGCCGGCCTCGAGCTCGCCTTCGCCGTCAGAAATGGAGAAGGGGCCACTAGATCGTTCGTCCCCGTGCTAGATCCGGCGCCCCGAGGTTCCCTCGCCAGGATCTGCTCATTCCCGACCTCGCCGACCGCGCCCGTCGTCATTTCCCTGCACGCCGTGCTCGCCGGAGTTCGGCCGCCGTCGCCAAGGTTGTCAGAATCGTGATTTTGAATCGGATCGGAGCTTCGATGGTAGGATCGCAAATCGTAGAATCTTCACTATCGGGATCGTAGAAACGTAGATTCTAAGGACTAAAGTCGTAGAATCATAGGGGTTAGTTTGGATCGTAAAGTCGTAGAATCTTCTAACAGAATCACGATTCTGACAACCTTGGCCGTCGTCGTGGTTCTTCGCTGATCGCGCCTGCATCGACCGCACGCACCTGGGCTGCCTCCCCTTCAACCGTTGACCGCGGCCCAGCCCACACCTTCCCACCGCCCTGGGCCAGGTCCAGCTAGGTGAGCGCCAGCCCCTCCACTCTGCTGGGCCGCCAACCAGATCCGGCCCGTAACCTGTTTTTTTACACAGAACGTTTTTTTCTATTTTCCAGAGTCAGCAGTTTTTACAGAAAAACCCTCCTGTTTCATGCATATAATAACTCATCATCTATGCACCGGATTAAAATGATTTATATATGAAAGTTGCTTAGAATTTTGTGTAGTTTAATAATATGTCAGTTCCATCCATGTTTAAAATGCTTAAAATGATGTTTGCTTTAATTTGCTCCTATGCCATGCTAAAATGCTTTAAATCATAACTAAATAACCATAACTCGGAATTTAATAATCTTTATATGTAAATGGGGTGGAAAAATGCCTAGTTTAACATGGTGGTTTTATTTTGCATGTTTAATAACTCTAAAATTATGTTTAGGGCAGAACAGTACCAAATCTAATTTATGCACATGAGGATTTTTCGGATTTGTTGTTCGTTGCTTCCGGCCTCATTTAACATTGACTAGATAGGTAGTTTTACTTTGCTTCACCCTCTTGCCATGTTTAACAACATTTAATATTGTTGGGTACATAAACGAGATCGAACTAAATAACTTGTCGTGGTGTTTCGCCAATATGCAACTCATTGCATATTGAGCTCCACTTAATTTGTTGGATTGCTTGTGCACTATGCCATGCCATGCCCTCTTTAAACTGGACATGCATCATTCTTGTTTGCGCATCATGCCATGTCTATGTGGTGGTTGTTTACTAGGTTGTTTGCTCTTTTCCGGTGTTGCTTCTTCGGGTTGGTTCCGATAACGTCGCGTTTGTGAGGAACCGTTCGACTACGTCCATTTGTCTTCTTCATGGACTCGTTCTTCTTCCTTGCGGGATTTCAGGCAAGATGATCATACCCTCGAAATCACTTCTATCTTTGCTTGCTAGTTGCTCGCTCTTTTGCTATGCCTATGCTACGATACCTACCACTTGCTTATCATGCCTCCCATATTGTTGAACCAAGCCTCTAACCCACCTTGTCCTAGCAAACCGTTGTTTGGCTATGTTACTGCTTTGCTCAGCCCCTCTTATAGCGTTGTTAGTTGCAGGTGAAGATTGAAGTTTGTTCCTTGTTGGAACATGTTTACTTGTTGGGATATCACAATATATCTTATTTAATTAATGCATCTATATACTTGGTAAAGGGTGGAAGGCTTGGCCTTATGCCTGGTGTTTTGTTCCACTCTTGCCGCCCTAGTTTCTGTCATATCGGTGTGATGTTCCCGGATTTTGCGTTCCTTATGCGGTTGGGCTATAATGGGAACCCCGGTCCAGTGCTCCTCTGAGTGTTGGTCCAACCGAGTAGACTGCAGGGCCACCTCGGGGCAACTCGAGGGTTGGTTTTACTCGTAGGATGTCTCATCTGAGTGTGCCCTGAGAACTAGATATGTGCAGCTCCTATCGGGATTTGTCGGCACATTCGGGCGGTGTTGCTGGACTTGTTTTACCATTGTCGAAATGTCTTGTAACCGGGATTCCGAGTTTGATCGGGTCTTCCCGCTAGAAGGAATATCTTTCGTTGACCGTGAGAGCTTGTGATGGGCTAAGTTGGGACACCCCTGCAGGGATTTGAAGTTTCGAAAGCCGTGCCCGCGGTTATGGGCAGATGGGAATTTGTTAACGTCCGGTTATAGAAAACCTGAAGTTGACCTTAATTAAAATACATCAACCGCGTGTGTTACCGTGATGGTCTCTTCTCGGCGGGGTCCGGGAAGTGAACACGGTGTTGGAGTAATGTTTGACGCAGGTTGTTCTAGGATCACTTCTTGATCATAGATTCTCGACCGTGCTTTTGCCTTCTCTTCTCGCTCTCATTTGCGTTGTTAGCCACCAAATATGCTAGTCGCTTGCTGCAGCTCCACCTCATACCTTTACCTTACCCATAAGCTTAAATAGTCTTGATCGCGAGGGTGCGAGATTGCTGAGTCCCCGTGACTCACAGATACTTCCAAAACCAGCTTGCAGGTGCCCATGGGTCCGTGCAGATGACGCAACCAAGCTCAGGAGTAGCCCGATGAAGATCTTGTCCTTTGTGTTGTTTCGTTCTAGTTGATCAGTAGTGGAGCCCAGTTGGGGTCGATCCGGGATCTGTGTAGCATTTGGGGTAGTCTTCTTTTATTTTGGCTCCGTAGTCGGGCCCTGATTGTATTTGGTTGATGTAATCCTTTATTCATGTAATTGTGTGAAGTAGCGATTGTAAGCCAACTATGTATCTCTTTCCCTTATGTATTACATGGGTTGTGTGAAGATTACCTCATTTGCGACATTTCTTTCAATGCGGTTATGCCTCTAAGTCGTGCTTCGACATGTGGGAGATATAGCCGCATCGAGGGCGTTACAAGTTGGTAATCAGAGCCTTCCCCGACCTTAGGAGCCCCACTGCTTGATCGAATTAGCGGACGAGTTGAGTCTAGAAAAAATGTTTTGAGTCATTTACGAATTATATATCAGAGAGTTAGGAATTCTTTTTACTCCTGAGTCTCTTTGTCGCTCTGGTGAGGCATCCTGACGTAGAGTTTTGACTCTTCTCTTCTCAATTTTTTCACAAACAAATTTTTTAGGATCACGCGGGTATCTTGGAATCGTTCCGATGGTTTTGTGACAAGAACATTGTTCTTGGTGCCTCCTGTCATTTAGGGGTTGTGGCAGTGTCCCGGGGAGTTGAGCTCCGAGGTGTTGTCGTCACAATTTTATCGTTGCAGTTCTGGAATACCTGAGTTTAGTTTCGCCGACATCGAAAATCTCTTTTATGCAGTTGTTGGTGAGATAACCTCGACGCCACCCAGTACTGGGGCGGGAGTTCGGGAGTATTGCCATAACTCGTATAACAGATGCTTTTCGAAGGTTGAGGTAGATGATTTCCGAAGGTTTCTTTGTTATGTATTGCAGGATAGATACAGCTGGATGTAGGATTTGCTAGTTTGGGTGAGATATTATGCTTCCCCTGTATCCCCAACACCTGATTGCATAACCGGAACGGTTCGGGAGTTTCATAGGTGGGAATTCAAGTAGCTCCTAGGATTTCTTTCCAACAGATGTATGATACGGAATTGGGGTTCGACGTCTAGTGGTCCGCCTATTCACGGTTGGTTTTTCAGTGGTCTCGTTGTGTATTAAAGAGTCCTTGGCTATGCCGACTTGGGGACGCTTCGTATGTCATGTGCACTGCCTTGCACATGATGGTGCTGTACGATCGAGCCCGTGTAGGCCCCACCACGAAAACTTCGAACGAAATCTCTATCATATGTTTGTTCTGGCTTATTCTGCAAGCCAATTCTTTGTTTTTGTTTTGAGTTGTGGTATTCGAGTTGCTTCGAAGTCAAATGTTGATTCCATACCTTCTCTAAACGGTGTTCTCATACTCCGATGTGAATACCAATCCTCATGATAATCGAGATTGTCATGTCAAACCTTTTCAACCGGCGTGCTTCTCTTCAAGTGGATCCGATCACTTCAACATCCGCAGGATTCAATCTTAGTTCTTCTCAACGGTGTTTGTTTGTTTTCCCGCCCTCCCTCCCTTGTTTTCTTCAAGGACTCAGATTTCTTAATCAAGTATCCTTTTATTCTCGTGAAGTCTCTCCATTCCTTTTCCGGCAATGTTCTTATCCGGTGATTCTCAGGAAGATTCTAATGGAGCTTCAAGTTCATCATTCTTCATTCTTTTCATCTCTGGTGGTTTCAAGTCAAGCTTTTTTGATCATATCCTTTCCTCGTTTCAATGTTTTCTCATCCCGGTGCAATTTTTAATCATTCACCTCTCGCTGTTCAATTGTTCCGGAGTTCTGAAGATATCTCAGAAGGATCATCTTGTCATTCAAGATCCGTTAATCCTATTTTGAGGATGTTTATCTCATTCAATCCTTTTAATTCAACCGTTGCATTCTCTCTTTTAAATCGTTCTATGGTGTTTCTTTTGAGTGGGCCCTAACCCACAGGTCTTTTCCCAGGATCTTACCTGACTCTTCTTATTTTCCCGGAGCTATCCTCAAATTTCTTTTCGAAGTTTGACGTAAGAATGATTTATCATCAGTCAAATGTCTTTCTCCAAGATCTTCCAAATTATTTTCATCGTTGGTTCAACCTTTCCAATTTTAATTCCGGAGTACCTCAACAATTCTTGGTGGTGTTTCTCATCGTCATTCTCTGCATTTGAAGACCGAAGAAGAGTTTTTCCTCCATTTCTTGCTCCATTCTCTTCAAGATTCGTGGTTCTAGCTTGTTGCCATCCTCTCGGTTGTTTTCGATTGTGAGAATTCTTTTCACCCATCCGGAGTAATTCAAGATTCTTCTCAGTTTGTTATCCGGAGTCCATCAATTCTGGATTATTCATGTCAGCTTCCAGTTATCATTCTCCAATCATACCGATGCATTCAAGTATATTCTCTAATCAGCTCATGATCTTTTGTTCTCGTGGATCTAATTTCCCTCAAGTATTTTCATTCGTTCTCTAATTCCTTTCCGGTGATTTATCCCTTTACTTCGTTCTTTGTCAATGCTTATGGTGGTTCGTTCAAGATTTTTCTTCTTTCTTATCATATCAATGCATTCGTTGTTTCCTAATTCTACCGGTAGTTCATCGAAGACCTTCTTAAGTTTGCGCCATATCTATCTTCATCCTTTCCATGAGAATAAGTAGTGTGCCAAATCCATTGTTTGTCATCAATTTAATTGGTGAAGGATAAGAATAATGTAATTCTCATTCTTGTTTCATCGAGTGAACTTAATTCTTTATTCCGGAGGCTCATCAAATTCTTGATTTTCTTTTGTTCATCTTTTCTTTCTCGGAGTACCAAGCTCTAATTATCACGGAGATCCATCTAAATCGGTACAAGGATTCACTTTGTGTTTTCAACTTCTCTTTACTTCCGTTTGATCATTCTTTTGTTTAACGGAGTTCTTCGTGGAGTTCTACATGATGGTTCATCAAGGATTTAATTTCCTTCTCGAAGTGTTCATCAATTCTTTTAAGAGGAGCTCGAGATTTCTTCATCTTGCAATCCGGAGTGCAGTTCTTTCTACCATATTATTGGAGGTGGTATTATGTCATTCTTGATAATTTGGGTTCATGTTTCATGATTCACATGTTGTTAGGAATGAGGTATTTTAAATCCATCAATCTCTTCTTTGGAGTTATCTTGGGTTATATTTCACCTAAAGCCTTCCCTAAGGTTTGTTGCTATCTATGATGCTTATAAATGACCCAAGTTCTTCATTTATCCTCCCGGAGAAATAAGTTTCTCGTCTCCTTGTTCATATCAATCCAATTCTTTTTCCCGTGAGTGGCAGGTTGTCACCTCATAATTTGTGATGTATACCATAAGACCATATCAAGTTTACTCTTTTTGTTGTTGGTTTCCAACAACTCCGTGCGACCCTTCTCTTTAAGATGCTTTTCAAGCTCATCGGAGGTAGAAGATGTTGTTTTCTTCTCCGTTCTTTTGTTCCGTCGATACAACTTCTATTCTTTCGTTCCGGAGGCATTGTGTTGTTGTTTTCTTCAACCCATCATCTTGTTTTGTCAAGATCATGTTCTTTTCATGATTGTCCATTTAACCGGAGTGTCGTTCCCTCTTTTCAAGTTCTATCACCTAATCAAGTTCTTATTCAATTCCTTTCTTTTCAAACGGAGTGCTTCAACTTTGTTCATCTCCGTTGTATTCTTTCTTTCAATGTGTTCAACCTCTCAAGGTTCTTTGGTTTCACTAGTTTGTCAAAGGAGCAACTTAGTTATTACGTCTTCTCTTTCTCTTCCATTTTCCCTCCGGTGCCATTCTAGATCTCGGGACGAGATCCTCTCATAGTGGTGGAGTGTTGTAACGCCCCGAGACCACTGTGCCAGGTGTCTTCCAGTTATTCGCCGTCGTTGCAATGTAATTTGCTTGCGTGTTGTATCTTGTCATGTCATCATGTGCATTGCATCATCATGTTTTCAAAACTTGCATTCGTCTCGGTCTCCTTGTTTCGTCTGTTGTCCGTTCTGAGCCCAAACACACTTGCACGCGCCCGCGGCATGTTCGGTTTATTATTTTATAAGTGGCTGGAAAATGTTCTTGGAATGGGATGAGAGTTGACCTGTGATCTTATTATAGTGTAGATAGACCGCCTGTCAAGTTTCATCGCATTCGGAGTTCGTTTGATAGCCCAACCGTTAAACTATAGCGACATTATAGTCGATTTAACGTCGGACGTTTTCGGTCTCCGAAAACGGTTGCCGGGCCTCTCTCTCCTCTCTTCTCAGCCCATCTCTATCTAGCACAGCCCACTAGCCCACCTATCTACCCCCCCCCCCTCAGCTCCGGGTCGTCTGATCGAGATCGAACGGCTCCGAAACGGCCTCAAACCCCCTAACCCTAGCCCCCTTGCCTTATATAG